>NC_057785.1:2228643-2409212 GCF_014825855.1 Bombus pyrosoma | reverse complement strand
AACTAAATAAAAAAGAGGAAGTGTTTCTTGTACCACGTCATAGGTAAAATTTAGAAAAATTTATCAAATATCCAGTTGGACAAATTGTAGAGTACAAATTAAATAATTAAAAAAACTATATAAGATAAGAAATAAGGAAAAATAGAGAAGCAAAAGAGATTTTGAAAATCCTGTTAATCCAAACGTAGAAATAAAATAAACTCAAACTCGAAGATGGTATCCTGCTGGGAGTAGCTATCCACGCGTTACTCAGCAATTAAGTTAGAAAAATTTACGAAATGTCCATCTGGGCAAATTGTAAAATACAAATTAAATAATAAAAAGAACCATATAAGACAAGAAATAAGAAAAAATAGAGAAGCAAAAGAGATTTTAAAAATCGTGTTAATCTAAACGTAGAAATAAAATAAACTCAAACTCGAAGATGGTATCCTGCTGGGAGTAGCTATCCACGCGTTACTCAGCAATTAAGTTAGAAAAATTTACCAAATGTCCATCTGGACAAATTGAAAAGTACAAATTAAATAAAAAAAAATCTAAACATAATCGAAACTTTGAAAAGCGTGTATCTAGAACGTGCAGTAAGAAGTAAGCGACGACGAGTATATTCGCCAAACACGGACTATATGTTGCTGTTCTTCCATAGAAAATTAAGTTATAACGAGTGTCTCATTTGTTAATCAGAACTCGTCGTATCACAGCTAACCGATTAAATATTCTGAAAATTCTAAAATTTTTGGTTCCTCGAATTCCTGGATTCGTAGATCGTCGGTAAACGAAATTCCTTGTAATAGCCACGTGTTCGTCGCGTGGTTAATTCAATTAAACGTCTGAAAACACGATTATTTATGTCGGGTCACGTACACGTCTGCGGGTAATACAAAGAGTGCCGTGAAACGTGAATGCATAAAGACGTCGTAAACGACACGGGACAGTGGTTGAAAAGGAATACTGCGGCGTAAGACGAAGCCATCGAGCTTTTACTAACCCCTGGGAAAGAAAAGGGCCGCGGGCGACGAAGAGAAGGGAAACGGTACTCGGAGGTTACAAGGCCTGGCGCCAGGTTCACAATGTATCCCAGACCTTTCACCCTAAAATCGTTCTGCCCGAAAGTGTCCCAGGCCCTCCTAAGGAAATTTGCATAAAAATACGGCACGTCCACGCCTCGGAAACTTTTCCACCATAAATTCCTCGTCCCGATAAAATTCAATGTTTTAAACTCGGCCCGGCTATTTTATGAATTTATCGCGCCTGATACATTTAAATTGCCGCCGAATTTTCCCCAATCTTATCGGTTCTAACTTCTTGTTGTAGCTTGTAGTCCGCTACGAAAACAAGAATCGTAAAAAGTCGGCCGTCGTCCGACCGGAAATCGGTCTACGCCGGGAAACCCTTTCGAATTGGCGAGATTACACGTGTTTCCGGCTCGTGTCGGCGGTAAAAGGCTCGGGCCACGACCAGCCAGCCACGCCTCGCAGATAAGGCCGACGGACAACAGCCGCATCGATAAACTTCAATTTCGAACAAACGAGGAAAGAGCCCCGACCCTGGATGTATCTTCGACACGCCCCGACACCGTGTAAAACCACGCGGCGGTTATCTGGCCGGGACCAGCAGCAGATAAGTGGCCGGCCCGTTCGATCTCCTTCGGATACCAACGTCAGCTCGTCCATCGCTCCACGCTGCCAGCTTATCGTATTCATTTTCTAGCGGATTCTCACGAGGAAACCGGTTATCTGGTTCGTAGATAGCCATCGATCCTCGGTTACCCGCGATTGACAACCCCTTTCGGACCCACGTAATTTTCCCTCTTGTTTGCCCTTTTGCGTGTGCACGGGGTGGCTCTCGGTTACCAAACGACCGCCAAAAATCCATCTTTTTGTCTCTTCACTATTCGTTTCTTTATTTCCACGTGATATTTTCAATATTATTCCGAGTAGTCGAGAAAACTACGCTTTTCTGATCATTTCTGATCGTTCGTAAGAGCTCGGTCGACATTGAAATCATCGACGACCGAAGTAAAATGGAACTCGTCTCGGGGGAAAGAAACTGCGAGGAATGGGACGAAAAAAAGTGTATAACGCAACGTGAGATACAAAGTTTTCTAGCGTGAAAAATTGCTTGGCTTTTGTACTCGGTGGTATTGGGCGCGGAAAGGTTCCGTTTCCTTTCGTCCGCAAACGAAGAACCTCGTTGCTTCGTATTTTTAACAATTAACCGATCGAATCGACCCAATTTACATATTTTTATTAAACAAACCAGATGAAGGCGATCTTTTTCTAATTCTTCAAATTACCCTTTAGCATCCATTAATTTCGATGAAAATAATTTATACGAAACAGGATTTATTTTTCCTCCTGTGCGGGTAATTTCCTTGGAAATCTGAGCACACACTTGATCAATTCTTCGAATTGGATTTTGTTTTTCTTCTTTTGTTTTGTTAACGTGTTCAGAGCATCTAATATTGTTTTCTTGTTGTTTGTACCTCCACCTTTAGTTCAGTACAAAATTGTATCGATTAATTATTTAATTTCGTTTTTATCCCAACTTGAAGATAGAAGAACGAGACGTTTCAGACATATTTTATTCTTTTATTTGCGAAAAGGCAAGAACGCGTCGCGAGATCGCAAGAAGTTACGTGCTGTATACGAGAATGAAGCCTCGAGAGAAAAGCAGTGTGAAAATCGGTTTGCCAAATTTCGTTCTGCTGCTTTGTAAAAAATCCTCGACGATCTGGCCGTGCATTTGAAGTTGATGAGCCCCATATCAAGGCCATTATCGATTCAAATCGCCATAGCACAACGCGTGAGATCGCAGAGCAGCTGGACGTATCGCGTTCGATAAAAATGGAAACAGCCTGACTAATTTTGAATTTTCCTTCTTGTTCAAAACACTTAATTGCCAACCGAATATGTAGCCTGGCGTCCGAAAGCATTTGAACGTTTACTTTAGATAGGAAAGTACAGTGAAATCAACTTAACCCTTCAATTGTTCCTCCATAAAATGACCTACCATAAGCAGCCACGTATAATAACACAGTGCAATCTGTAGAAATTCATTTTCACAACAGTCAATACGACAATAAAATCGGCGTTTGTAGTTGTCATATTTTACGAAACTGTTTTGTTTCTCTACTCGAGCTGCTTATCTCGAGATTCCTTAATTCTCATAGCACGGGCTAAGAAGGGTATTCTAAACAGATAAGAAAACTGCCTGGACGAACAAAGTCGGTGATTGAACGGCAAATTTACAACGCTGTGAGTAATAGTACACTGAAACTGCAAATATTTTCGAGAAACTACCGATCATAATCTGGATATGTCAGGCGAAATTCTGATTGGTAAATAGCCAATTCTTGGAAATGGTAAACGCTACAAGACACGAGGAGACGTTACGCGGCAAATTATTTCTTTTCATAACCGAAATGGAAGGCGGAAAGATAATTTTTCAACGAGACAATGTTGCTATTCGTACGGTCGTCGCTAGAAACAAGTGGCTTCCAGATTTCGGAGCAGAATCGTTACGACGGTCGACATTAAGTGCCCGGATCTGAACCCGACCGAAAGCTGTGCGGGATTGCGGCAAAAAAAAAAAAAAGGACGAGAAGGAGCTGCCTATGGTAAATTCCGTTGAACTTAAAAGGAGGAGTAATGCGCACGTAGGCAGATATTCAAACACGAAAGAATGTAAATAAGTTAAAGAATACCTAACGGTTAACAGAAGGGAGGAAAGATAGAGAAACATTCATTTAAGAAGATGAACAAACTCCGAAGGAAAATTTACGAACGTTCAAACGTACAAACAAAATTTACTTCTTTTCAAACGTCAAAAGGAAACAAATCTCTCGTTCTTCTATCTTCCAATTTGTTCTACGTTCTAACACGGGATCGTACGAACGGCTGTGTCAACCCTTTCGATATTACGAGAAGCTTGAAAATACAGTTGAATTTATAATTATTCGCCACACTCTACAGGTGTACTATTGTTTATACATTATATGCTGTATATTAGATTGTAAATACCAAAATAAATTATTGTCATTTGTTTTAATACGTAACTTCTAATACAAATATTCCGCTGGTTTCATAAAAAGATAGCGCGCGTTGCTTCTGATTGTATAGTAATTGATATAATTGTCGATTAATATCGTCAATTTCTATATTCTGGTCAAATTTCACCTACTGTCGCTAAAAAACGACCGACCTGTCCGAACATTTACCTGCGTTCGGCTGCGTCGAGGGGGTGCCCCGAATGTCCTAAAACAGCGTCTTTTTGTGATTTTTTTTTTAGAAGGGAAGGAAAGAGACGAAATTATTCTATTTTGAGGTATGATTTTGTATATATTTAACGAATACAAAGGAATGTTGTTTAAAGCAAAGAAGAAATTATAACAGATTTCTAAGCCTATTTCATGGGCTGCAGTTTTCGATCGGCGTGAAAGATCCACCTTGATTGAAACGAAAATCCAAAAAAAGGATTAAATTATTATATATTTTTCTTCTGGATGAACTGAAAAAAAAGGTAGAAAATTGTGTGAAATTAAAAATTTTGGCGAGTCTAAAGAAAAAGTGTTTCTTGAAAAGAAGAAATAAGCTTCAAGGTGCTATAACAATTATTTAAATAATCTTTTTGACGAACTTTTTTACTTCATCGAGAAGAAAAATGTATAATAATTTAATCCTTCTTTGGTTCTCCGTTTCAGTCAAAAGTTACGAGCTGGATCTTTCCCGCCGATTGAAAACTGCAGCGACAAGACGTCCATAAAATACACTTAAAAATCTGTTATAATTTTCTCTTTCACTCCAAAAAAATTCAATAACTTCATTTCTTTCTTTCCCCTCTAAAAAAAAAAACCACAAAAAGACAAAAAGACGCTGTTCTAGAACATTCTAATTCAGGACACCCCCCTAACAAAGTATAAATACCCGTATCAGCGAACAAATGAATAAACGATTGCGAAAATTCTAGAACGCTTCTGGCAGAATTCTTCGTGGCACTCTTCCACTGCAATAAGCTTCTCGCCCCGGTTCCTCTTGTTGGCAAGGGCGGCGCGTTTACCTGAGCCTCGACACGAACAGGCCGAACGGAAATTCCCGTAGAACCTGGAGCATCCTGGCAGAAACAGCGAGACAGAGGTGACCCAGTTTCGCATTACCGATATTTACGATGACAACGGGGGATCTACGGCAAGGTGCACCGGCCACAGCCCGCTGGGACATTTACCTGGCTCACCTGTGCTTCATAGACGCGATTAGAAACGGGCCTGTGTCGCCTCGCGAGATACTTGCAGCCGAGCCAGGCCGTCGAAGCGAACGAGTCCCGTGACAACTATACGTCGTCCAAAGGATTGGCGCTGGAGACCTCGTTAAACGAAAATCGAGGGAAATTCGAATCTGCTTCTCACGCAGCTACTTCGAAATTCTTCCTTTCGCTGATTTCTCGCGACACTGATAGCCGATTAGTCGATGGAACTTAGTCCGAGCCAGCTTAGCTCGCAGGTACGAGGGATCTCGAACGTCGTCGGGACGTGTCGCTCCGAAATGTCGCAATGTCTTACGTGCTCAAGATCCATTGTCCTTGTGTCGGGCACCCTGCCTGCGCTCTGCCTGTTCTCCTCTCGCTCGTCCGGTCTACTACAGTACAGTTGGAGAGGAATGAGACGAGCTGCGCTTACTTCTGTATACCTTCGGCGCGAATACCACGGTTTTATGGTCAGCCGTGGTTGATTTATGGTCGGTGCGAACCCCGTAAAATGTAAAAAGCGTCTCGTGTTCACGCGAGACCCCTGCCATCTCTCGTGCACCCCCGCGTTTCAGCTACGATTTATTCCGCCATCTCTCTCATTAACGAGCTTTTCCTCGCTACGGGATTTCCCACCTTCCGAACTGACCGTCTTCTTATTTTTTCACGTTCTTACTTTTTTTCACGAGGAGACAGCCTCGTGGACGATATATCACGTGACGTGGCGTAAAATGGGGAATAAAATTCCAGAAGCTTTGTGTGTATTACTTTGTATAGGTGGTGTATATCGTAAGGTTGTTGAGCCGTAGGCGTTTAAAGAGAAGAAAGGAAAGGAAATCGTTGAAAGTAGACAAAGGTAGGAGCATCAGCAAGGTTATATTGTCATAATTGATCTGCAGAGGTATCGATTTCAGAGGTCGTAAATAACGATCCACCCTTCGATGCGGGGTGTCCTTGTGACTGCAGCCATTTCGTATTCTTGCCGAGGATTAGGGTAACCCGGGCAATACCTTTCGATTTTACGGCACGTCCAGAAGTCGGCCTCTAACTTTTCCACTTGCTGTCTCTCTCTCTCTCTCTCTCTCTCTCTCTCTCTCTCTGTCTCTCTTCGTTCCCTCACGACCCTCGCTCGATCCACACCCCCACCCATTATCTTCCTTTTTTTCCATGCGATTCAAGGAAGAAAAAAGTGGCGTTTAAAGGAGTTTTACGACGCTGGAAAAAATATTAGCGCCGTTTCGAAACCCTTTGGCCGCGAATCCCGAGACAGCTACGTTCGATCGTAACTCTATAATTAGCTTACGAGTGACTCGGACGAAATAAGCGGAGGCCATGGGAGCCTGTAACGCGACTTAATTGGTCTAATTGCGGTTAATCGCGGCGTGATTAGCGTCTGACACGTGACGAACGTCGGATCCTACTCTAATAACAGGTCCTGAACGAACCCTCCTTTCACCGGACCATCTCCTCCTCTTCTCTTCTCTCGCGCACCTTCACCCGGCTCCCAATGATTCGGTGATCTGTGGTTATACGGTAGTCTAGCGCTAACAATCGGAACCGTCAAACACCGGAAGCTGCGCGTCTAATTTCTGTTATTACCGCTCGATATTTTCCACGTTCCCGACAGCTCGATCCTTCCTACGCCTTTCTACCTTCGTAATTGCCGGCTGTAGCCTTCGAACACCGGAGACTATACTTTCGGTGATGGATCGACGCGAAAATTCAATGACCGTTATTTACTATGGCTGTGTAGACTTTCCAATCGCGATGATTTCTCCGTCGTTCCAAGCTTCCAACGTGCGCGATTCTTAGGATAAGAAGAACGACGAGCGATAGGCAAACTGAGCAATAAATGGCTTTACCAATTCCATATCCTCCTATAAACGAAATCTTGCAAATTAGCCCGTTTAATCTGCGCAGTTTAGCGCGAGAAATCCCTCACGGGGCGCGTAGTCAAAATCAAGCAACGCAGGGCGAATGGTCCTGTTACGCGTTTCGCGAAAAACGTAAAGCAAAGCGAGAAAGGGTTCTTGTTCGATAAAAAATTAAAGATTCGTCGTTGAGAAGGGTATTGTTGTCAAAGATCGAGAAATCTCCAGAAAATAATATAGTAAAGTGCAGAAAAGGATTTGGGGAATAGTCGATATAAAGTAAAGTAGACAAATCATCGAAAGTGATCGAATGAATTTGTAGAAAGCATTATATCACGAGCATAGCCGATATACCAAAGGCAATAATCGAACAAGCATTTTTTAAAAAAATACGTAGCAGGTTTACTGAAAGTATAAGGGAAACGTACCGTTAAATGTCATTTGTAGTGATTTTTACTAAAATTTTGAGTTTTTATAGTAAATGGCCGTGTTTTATTTCGGATCCACGTATATACACGTCGAACATAGTTAACTGGTTAATGTTACAAACTAGATACTATATGTACGCATTAATATAAATCCTTCTTTCACGATTTTTCAAAATAAATTTCCATCGTTACAACGGAAAATGTTATCATACAGAAACTTGTCGCTAGACTGGAGTAATTAAGAGAACTTAGGAAAGAAATATTTCGAGAAATTTCGGACACTGCTCCAGCGCTTTAGCGTTTCTTGCGTGGGCCACGACTGGCGCACGGACTGAATTAGGCGCCTTACCGCGCTATCTCCTAAACTACAGGTCTACTGTATCGATTAAGAGACGATCTTAGTTCATTCCGTCTACTCAAAGTGGATAAAATCGCAGCAACTGTTACGAAAACACGAGACAAACGTGTTTAAAGCGAAAGCTAAAATGTGGTACACGTGGCGAAGGAAGGCGATCGTGCCGGAGGCCGGCAGGAAAATAAGAAAACACATGTACATGGTAGAAAAGCAAACTGAACGTATTCCCGGGAGGATGACGGAATACATTGGACGAGAGAACGCGCCGAGGTAAATCCTCAGCCTCGAGGGACGCGATTTTCAAGGTTCCCGGGTTTTTCATCCTGATGGACGGAAAACCAGACACGCCTACCTCGTTATCGAGCACGAGTGACTCATCCTGCAAATATTTTACGAGCTTCTTTCCCGCCTGTCGAAAGATCCAGCAACCCCTCGATCGACGAGTAAGTCGCGATCCTCGATTTAAGTGTGGCGACCTTATCCGACGACAACCAGCCTCTTGTAGCAGCTTAATCGGCAAAAAAGTCGAGAGAACAATAGACTCGCAACGACTGAATGATCGCTGGAGCCTGGAAATGGAAAGGCGTAGAGGTTGACGTTAGCCAGTTGAGTCGATGAAACGGCGAACATCCGCGAGACTAGCGGCTGGAGGGAGAGAACCAGTGGCACTCGAGGTATCGTTATACAAACCGTGCGAGAGAAAACCGATGCACTTGTCGAGGCGGCTCGAGGAGAGAGGGCTGCGTTAAACGGTTTAGCGCCCTCCACGGTCTATAGATGTCGATAGGGCAGATCGTGGCCCTCCTCGAACCACCACTCGACGGCCTCAGGGGTGAAAAAGGTAACTCGAGTTCCGCGACGACGTCGAGTACGGCCTTTTCAACGGAGCACACTGCGCACCGGCTCGCTCCCACCTTTTCTCATTGTCGTGTCACGAAGGACGATGACGCCCGGAAGTGCGGTGTTCCACACGTTTTCTCCGGCCCTTCTCCTCGAGTCTACCTGTCGCGACCGCGCGTTCTCCGCTTGCGGATGGATCGTGACACGGCGAGAAACGCGTCTTGTTTCCACGAATCCACTGAATTTCGGACGCGACTAATCTGATTTTCTGCTACTCGCGCGTCCAACCTCTCGCTAATCTCGAACAACGTAAACGAGCAACATATGCGCAAGAGTATTCCCACGTTTGCGATTTATTTTACGGACGTACTGTATATTATTGTCATATTAATCGCTGTTACCTGATTGTGCAAATGTTCGCCGAACCGATCTGTTCGCATCGCAACAAACACGCGTACGTGTAGAGGCTTGTTGCTTGAATTGGTTTGAATGACGAGATTACTTGTTGTTGAAACCGTCAAGTGTATTTTAAAATAATAAATAAATAAGTACAGACAATATTCGCTAAAACGCTCGTGCTAAAGACACTGTATAAGATCGCTGATTACGATTCGCGCGACTAACTGACTGATAAAAATTGATATTGATTCGCATGATTCACTGACAAAACTGAACTCCTTACGATCGCGTCGGTTTATTTACATTGGTCGGGGGGTGTCGGAAAATTCGAATTCGTCTACGTTTCACGGTTGCACGTAGCGGCGACATTGTTTTGCCCCGAGTTTATTTATTATCACATTATGTGTATCCTAACGATATTGCTACTCCGAGACAAAACAACGTGATTTGAACTGTCCTTCAGCTCATGTGCCGCTACAGGTGTTTCGCTTTTTGTAATGTTCGACAGCCGATCGATTGCAGATCGCGCGGTCTCTTCGCAGCGAAGCGAGTGGACTTGCTGGCTGGAAAGAGCGCAGTCACGGCGCCGAGGGACGAACAAGGAAAAATGGAAACGAAGAAAATCTGTCCTCACCTTCCGCGTCTCGTCAGTTAGCGGCGTGGAGGTCGATTAACGCCAAGTGAAAACACCTGGCGCGAATTATCGGCCAATTACACGTGCCATTAGAAGCTCCGGTTGACTTTAAGCGAAACAGAGATCGCTCGTGTCTCCGACAGAGTGGCCGTGAGCCGGCGAGAGAAACTGAGATACAGCGATGGAGAAAGAGAGAGAGAGAGAGAGAGAGAAGAGGGTCGATGTGCAATCGTCTAATTTACGCAAATTGCAAATCTGGCCGGCAGTTCTCCGTCGCTCTCACGGCGTGTTACGCGCTAATGTCGGCGATCTCCGGCTACGCGGCCCCAAACTAAGATCTAATAAAGCGACAAATCAGCCTAACGAGCGACACGCGGACGCTGGAAATGCGGCTTAATGCGGCACGGCCCGTACGTTGGATTAACGCCGCCACTAATGGCTTTCCTATGCACGCTGCCACCGCATTCCTAGACGCGTATGATTTTCCTTATCTGCCAGCTCGAATTCAGGAATCGCTTCGTCTCCGAATCCGCCCGTTTATGTACTTCAGCAATCCTCTTTGGCTCTGTATTTCGCCCCAGCAATTACGCTTCTTGCATTTCTAACGCCGCCATCGCAATTGTATAAAATCGTTTCTCCATTTCTATGTCCGTCTACTTTCTCCGATCGCTCGCTTTTCTGCCCTTAAACTGTCCTGGTTTTCCGGCGTGGTTTCTTCGAGGGAATCTTCGATTCTCACGGGTTTTCACTTTGGAGCATTCGTCGGATGATTCATCGAAAAACACGGTTTTCAGCCGAGCGATCAGTGGACCAGGCACGGCCGATCTCTGATTCCGATGAATTCGGTGGATGATTTATTCGGTGTGAAAACGTTAGGAAATGTGAAAATTCTTAAAATTTGCAACTACCTTGTTACGAGATGACGGTGATCTCTCGATGATTGTCGCTTTTTTTTTGGAGAAAATTGTAAGGTAAAACCAGGTGTCTATTTCTGCGTATTTTTAGGTAAACGGAACCTCGTTAACGCTGCCACGAGACTCGATTGTCGTGATTATGTCGGTAAAGTTTGAGGCAAATTCCAAAATCTACGTGGAAGCTGTAAAACACTTAACCCAAAAGTTTTTTTCCTTAAGCGAAATACGAGGAAAAAATAAATACACAACATTTTTTATTTCACATTATTTTATGTCATTTAACGCTAGACGCACAACATTTTTTGTTTCATATCAATTTTTATAGTAATACAACGAACGCATCTATTACTTCCTTACAAACAGGTAGAAACTTTTCGGTGAACCCAGGTCACATTTCCTACGGATCGTAAAAGTACTCAAACAATGAGTTATTTATTACATTGGTAAACCCGATGCACGCATATGAATTTATAGCGGCACACGAGTAGAGGACAATTTAAATCATGTTGTTGTTTTGTCTCGGAGTAGCAATATCGTTAGGATACGCAAAATGTAAGAACAAATAGACTCCGGGCAAAATAATGTCGCCGCTACGCATAATTGTCGAACAAAGACGAATTTGAATCTTCCGACCCCCCCTCCACCCCCCGGTATAAATAAACCGACACAACCGAAAAGAGTTTAGTATGTACGAATATCTACGAATATCTACCAGTATCTACGAGTATCTACGAGCATCTATGAGCAAGCATCTACGAGTATCTACGAGCATCTACGAGCATCTACGAGCATCTGCGAGCATCAACGAGCGAGCATCTACGAGCGAACACCTACGAGCGAGCATCTACGAACATTTACGAGCATGTACGAACATCTACGAGCATATACGAGCATCTACCAGCATCTACGAGCGAGCATCTACGATCATCTACGAACATCTACGAGCATCTACGAGTATCTACAAATATCTACGAGTATCTACGAGCATCTTTCTGAGCATCGAAGTGTTATCACGAGTTATCTACCGAGTTATTAACGAGATTTATCCGCAATTCTATTTTGCGATTTATACTCTATACTAGTGATTCAGCGAATATAGGCTGTACACTGATTTATTATTTTTAAATATATTCGACGGTTACGACAACAAAGGATAACCTCCAATAAATCTCACGGTCAAACATCCTATATACCTGTCCTCTACAAATTTAACGTTATATACTTAGGAATAATTTTATAGATTTATTATTATATACTTAGGATAGATATTTATGGCGTTTACTAATTTCCCATTAAATGCGCGTGTTATTAAATGTTGCGTAGTTCCTCTGCCTCCCTAAGTTATTTACTGATATTTACTGATCCCAATGATACGACAATTGTATTATTACAGCGCTAATGAAGTGCTCAATTGTCTTACGCAATGCGTATTAAATATGGACGTAAAAATTCTTTAAGGAATATGACTCAATGTATACTTTGTGACTCAAAATACACTTATTAAACACACACATAAATAGCGCACATTCTATAATCACTCTGAGTGAATCATGCAAGATAACGGCACAAAGCGAGAAGCTATGGATTCGGCTGTACTGACTGCCAATGTCTCCATGGAATACGCGAAGAAAAAAAGCAAGAACGCGAAGGAAAAAGTAGATCGCCTATCTCGGGGCAGTTTCGAGATAAGAGAAGAGAAGCAAATTTCGAAATGGCAAGGCAGTCTCGTTGCGGTGGTTGGCGAATTAATTGAACAGCGTATTTATGCGTGCATTATGCGACCTGCCGAGGGATAAGACTTTCGGCCAGGCCCGCGGCTAATTGAAACGCCACTGTACACCCGATAAGCCCGATTGCGACGGAGAGTTATGAGACAATATTATGAGGCGTCGTACGTCAAGCTGAAATTAATTTCGGCCATCGCTTCGCTGGCTACAGATAGCACCCAGCCCGTCTCTATACGTCATCGCGATGCAACCGCGATCGTTTCCAGGCTGCGCTCCTTTCCGCTTGTTATCTCGTCGCGCGTTAGAATCGAAGGAAAGCGGGATATATTAGCTGCTATCTAGGAAACTTGTAGGCAACCTGTTAGCCACAGCGGTGGAAAAATCTGCTCGATGTTTGGTGCAGATGGCCGAACGACACCCTGGAGGGTCGATAAAATAATTTCAACGTCAACACGGCGATTTAACGTCTCAGTTTACGCGGTTGCGAACAGATGCGGCCGTATAGTTCGATTCGGTCGATCGACCTCCGCGGGTGGTCTCGTCACGGGGCTGAAACCGACCCTTAACGACCGGCCTGGGGCCGCGAAGCGGTCGTAGCAGCGGTTCTTAAGCGAACTTGGAAATCGCGAATGGCACGTGCACGATGCGCAAAAGTGACGAAACGCGGACGAAAAACGAGTTTTCTGTCTCGTTGATTCTTTTCTGACGTACAAACAAAATACGAGGTTTTGTGCGCGTTACACAGATTCCATTCAAAGCAGTCGTATTCGGTTCGATGTTACGCGCGATTCTTACGAGAAGATGACGAGAACTGCGAAATGTGGAACGAGCTAGCTGTGTATGTGCTGTACGGTAAGACGTGTTGTTGGTTAAATTAATAACGAGACGAGTCGATTTCGTTAACTATATTTACGGATGTTTTAAAATGTAGAATACAAAGTTAATCGCAAGCGTTGCTCGCTCGATGCTATTCGTTGTAAGATCGCGCGATACCGCGGCACTGATACTAATTGTCGTGCCGATTCGTTAGACTGATTCGTTATACTTATTCGCTCGACTGATGATCTCCATGACTCGATACTGATATTGATTCGCGCGACCGACTGTGTCTGGAGAACATGGTCGTCTATTTATGCTGATCGAGGGGCAGAAGGTTTGAACTTGTCGCCGGTTGTCGGTTGCACGTAGCAGCGAAATTGCTTTGTGCAGAGTTTGTTTATCGCATTATGTGCGTCGTACAGTGTCAATCCTCTGTGGCAAGACAACTGCGTGAGGCATCTTCAAGGCATATACAATGCTTTAGGTAAAAACGATGGTGAAACAGCTGCAGAAGGAGTCGATGGCCAGTTGTTTTCGACAAAGTAATAAGCTTTTATCGTATCGTACTGCGTAAATTCTTCCAATATTCTATTATTCTATATTCTATTCTAATACTCTAATATCCTATCTTGATAAATTTTCGATTATCGAGTAAGTAAAAGTAAATTTAGGAGGAGAGTACTTAATTTCCCGTTGCTTTTCACGTTCAACGACGAAGGTCGCAAGGAATTTCGCTGGAACCTACTTAGCCATCCTTAGCCGTTATATACTTGGCCAAGTAATTTTTCATTTCCTTCACATTTTTATTTAAATTCTTCTCTGCTAGAAACAACCAAGATGACGCGTCGATAAGAATTGGATGATACACCGGCAACTTGCAAGAGCATGGAAGAGCGTTCCGGGATATTTTGAAGCTCGAAAACCTAAGAGAAGACGTAGACTTAAAAGATTCGTTAGGCGGATAAATGAAAAGCGTCGATAAAAATAAGATCGCAGACGGAGGACTAAAAGATGGCTGCGTAAACATTTGCGCGTCCGCTTTGCTGGGCCGGCGTGTTTCGCCGTTGGGTTCATGTCCGTCGAACAGGTGAATTTCATGGCCAGACCGCTTCCTATGCGAAACAACACTCGGTCATCGGTTGGACTCTTGTTCGTCGGATTTGCTATCACCGGGATCAGTTAAGGATCTTGACGCTTGACACTTCCTGCGCCACACTCCGATGAAGACTGTCCCTGATGCGTGAAGACGTAGGGCCAATTACTCCGCGGTATCTCTCGAGAACGATCTACGATGTTGTAGCGTCTAGCGAACCAGCGTTTAAGAAAATTTCGAGAAGCGGCCGGGACAGCGAAAAGTCGATACGAAGGAGGATACGAAGAGACGAAGGAAAGAGAGGGCGATGGCTTGGAAAAGTTGGAGCGAGATAAAAGGCGCGAGCGCGAAAGAAAATTCGATCTCGGCGGAGGGGTTAGGTTTGGTGGAGGAGGTGGAGGAGGAGTGGAAGCGGAGCAGGCATAAATCAGACGGGCACCCGAAGGTACCGCGGAATACAAAACAGAAGAAAGATCGCGCGAGCCCGTTCCATTCCCATCGACCCTCGAGTTCGCCAGCGAAGGATCTCAGAGCGGCCGACTATTTTCCAATAATTTAGCCCGTAGAGAGGGGGCCGCGCTGGGTGGCGGTTTTCCGGCAGGGGTAGGTGCTGGTGCTACTGGTGCTGGAGCGCACAGGACTGACACTATCGCGGCCATAAATACTGGGGAGCAGCCTCTGACGTCACCCGGCGAGGGCCCGATATTATACTTTATCTCGAAACTAATTCCCCGCGACCAGATTTATTGCAAGAAAGGGGTGAAAAAATACACCTTCTCCGTCCCCGCCCTCTCACTTATCTGCCTGATGGAAAAGTAACGAGTGGTCTCTCGCGTTTTCCTCTCGGTGCTTAGAGCTTTCGCTCTGAAAACCCAAGAACCTCGCGTTCCCACGACGCCACCGCCACCCCCGCGAGTCCCGCATCGGTGTACGCTTTATTTTCGGGTGCCTCTCCGACAGAAGCCCGGAATTAACCGCGGAAAAGGAACCTTGCGAGTTACTTGGTCAGCGTAGGAGCGGACTGCTTCCCTGCGTTCTCGTCAAGTTACGCTGCTAAGTCTTCCACCTTTTTTCTTCTTTTTGGCTTTAGAATTATAAACTTTGTTTCGACGTCTTGTGACGCGAGGGTCTGTGGCACGAAACGCGCAAAAGAAATCAAAGTGCAAGGAGCATCGTGCTTGTTGAGGTTGAGGTTGACTGGTCGAAGAACGAGTGCATGAACTTGTAATAGAAAAGTATATTGAAATAATTAAAGGTATTAATTCCTTACTCTCCCTTAAAGGGATTCCCTTTCCCTTAAAGGGATTCCCTTCCTTACTCTCTTAGTGTTACTAGACAATGCAACGATAGGGAGCACGTTCATATATTTACAGCAAAGGGACGCTACCAAAAAAGTTGAGCTTATAGCTTTGGCTAGAGGCTACAGGTAACATAAATAGAAACCTGTTTATTAGTTCCTTCGTTCCTAGTCCTTGCGACCTAAAACATAATGTATATTCAAGGACACAATAACATGCACCGCTCCTTATTTAGAATATCTCTGCGTAATGGCAGTGTGCGGGTCACGGATGTACATAAATAAAGTTACTTCATCAGTGCTCGTATAAAATAGCACGAGATATGAATAAGCTTTTCTGGGTATTGTATTTTATTCGAGTTTATCCTCGGAAACTTATGTCGATTAAATTTTCACGGAAGATTACAAAATGGACATTTCGCACACCTGAGCTACCTGCTTCTAGCGTTGAATCAAATACTCAACGGAATTGTCGAACAATCGCCTGCCATCTATCGCTAATGGAATTGTTATTCTCTTAGAGCGTAGGATTTCTGTTGTATCTGAGCAAAAACGCAAGCTCGAAAGGGTTTAAGGCTCAGCGCGATATTTTCTCGCACGATAAACTCGGGTTTTTAAGGTTAGGTCGAGCAAGTGACGAACCACGAAGAATGCAAATAGCGTCTGATCCGGGCCTCGTCGGGCAGGTTTATCTCGCGGGTAATTCCGCGCGATGAAATTTGTCTGGACAGAGACTTTTAATTTTCTCCGGAATTCAACGCGAATCGATATCGTTATCCTCTTCTTTTTCTTCTTCTTCTTCTTTTTCTTCTTCTTTTAGCGCCGTTCATCGTGGTCGAATGGAGCTGCTCGACGGCGTATAAATAATCTTTCTATTTTTTGTCCGTACGTCGTTGAGATTTCGTCGAACGTTTCGTTCGGTCCTGGAAACTTTATGGGAATTTCCCTGGCTTTTTGTTGTTTTTAATTCGTCCGCCGTTGCCGGAAATATACGAGCAGCAGCAGGAGAAGTTCTGGAGAGGATGCCAGCCAGGACGGCGGCCATATACAGACACCGATATATGTATATCAGAGATATCGGCGTTATCTGCCACCAGATATATCGAACTCGTATACTTCGGCAGGAGGACGCCACCGGAAAGACATTTTTACGAGGAGCCTGCGGGATATGCGTACAAATACTGGCAATATATCCTATTGCCCGACCGGCAGTCATTCTCCTGCGTGAAATATTTTAAGCGAAGATAACGATTCCATTATTTTATTCCATCCAGCGCCGATCCTACGCCATCTTTTTAATTAAATAATTAGACCGGCCGGAAAATTTGTCTATGGAGCTCCACTCGACTACCATTCGATGCAACGATAAACTGGCTAGGATCGTGGATAGCACCGTATTAAACTTGAAAAGAGAACCGTCCTCTGTTGACCCGGACGGGGGAAAAAAAACAAGACGACGCGAGGTCGTAGAGAGAACCGGAGGGTGTCGGGACACGAATGGGTGCCCCGAGGTGGTCGTGGAGAGCGCGCACACGTAGGAGGAAGCCGGAGGCGAGTCGCATTTTACATTTTTACTCCACGCTCTCCTTTTTCCCCTGGCAGCCTCCATTGCCGCCGAGCCGGTGAACGAACGAGCACACGATCAACCCCCGACACACCATCCCACCCCCTTGGCTGCCCGTATTTCACATTCAAAGCGTCCCCCAACGAGGCCACCGGACTCACCCCTTCGCGGCTTCCTGGACAGGCTTCCTGGCGTATCTCTGCAAGGAATATAAAAACGCGGCCGGTGCGTGGGGGTTGCTCGTTTCTCTGTCTCCGTCTATGTCTCTGTCCGTGTCTCTGGCTCTATGCGTGTGTGTGCGCGCGCGCGCGCGCGAGCATACACCGGCGGTCGCATCCGTGGATCGCACCTGCACGCGCCGCTGCACCGGCTTTAATTTAGAAAATAATTAAACCGCAAAATTAAACGAGCCTGCACTCTTCTACTTGCAGGCTGTTCCCCTCCCCCCGGCCATCCTGCCATTTCCAGCGCGCCTCATCCTCCCGTTCATTCGCAGGCTTCCTTTCGATTTTGTAAGTTTCCATTTTCATCCACCACTAAATTTCCCTCTAATTCCTCTCCGTTTTGCCTCTCGCCATTCCCAACCCCCTTCCATCGAGTGCCGGCTGGCTGCCTCGTCGCATCCTCCACGCTGTTCCATCCCCTTCGGCTCGTCCCCTCGTCTTCCGCCGCTGTTCAGTCGCTTCTTTTTTCCACGACTCACGTACCACGAAGGGGTACACGCCAGATAGTCGAGTCTATCTGTGGCCCTCTCGTCGCGGCAACCCCTACCGCTCCGCCAGAGAAACGCGCATCCCGTATGTGGGGACAGGAACGTGACTGGACGCGTGGGAAGGGGTAATTGGAAGTACAAAGAGAATAGACACGGATAACCGATGTCTCCATTAAGCGTTCGCCGATTGCGGCCTGCACGCTCCACTACGCTCCCTCTTTCGCCGCGCTGGCTGAATTCGATCAGCGGTAATTGTACAACTCGCGGCCAACGCTTCTCTCGCAGCCAGTCGTCTTCGTTCTTTTTCCTTCCCTCGCTTCTTCTTTTTTCTCCCTTTTAGTCCCTGGCCGACTCGTGGGTCGTTTTAATGAAATCGCGTTCAAGGATTTGTTTCCCATGCTCGCACCGCTTTTTCCTCCAACACGCGGATCCACCGCGTGCATTTTTTATCGCTGCAGGAGACTGAATTTACTTCTTGTCGGTGAATTTGTTTCTTGTTGCGGGACGAGAGGAAGAACGCAGCTTAAGCCGCATTTCCACCGAATCAACAGTCGAGCAACTGTTTGTCGCCTCTGGTTCCGAAACACTTTCGACGAACGGCAACTCGTGGAAACGTTTCGTCCACGTTGAAGCAACGCAATTCCAGCAACGTTTGCATTTTCTTTCGATTCCTGGACTACGTTTGTTTCCAGCGACAGGTTATCAACGTTGCTTCCAAGCAGAGCTCAGGACGACCGAAGAAAAACTTGCTCCTGTTTTCGTTATCGACGACGAAAGAGGAAGAACAGAAAAGTACGAGTTTCAGCAAATTTAGATTGTCGAAGGTTCGCGCCTATGCGAAGCAGAACGACTTTTTAACGGATGGACGGCATCTCGGAAACTTTGCGGATCTGTCAAACGCGGACCCAGAACACCAACGCAGAGTCAAAGTGGCTCCGTTGTTTTTCCCAGCAACGATAATAATTTTCCACTTTTCTTGCCGTCCCGAACGGAAATAGTCGACGAGCGGCGACACGTTCGTTGAGCCAACGAAACCACGAAGAAACTTGGACAAACCTTCTCGCGAAACATGAAACAGCAACACCTCGGTGGAGATGCGGCTTTAGACTACTTCAGGGCCGACCTACATAGCCACGTTATCCTGTCGCGAGATCGCAGGATCTTCGACATCTTTTGCGACGACTCCTCTAGCACCTACCTTTCAACGAAATCTCTTTCTCCCACTGGAATATCGAGATGAAAGACGAGCGTTTTCCCTCGTCTTTGAAAACACTACGCGTGTTTGACAGCTTAGCCGTTGTAGCATCGGATATTATCTCGGCTCTTATCAGGGCAAGAGTGGAGAGGATCGGGGCAAAGGCGGTTAAGAGAACACGACACCGGACAGAGGAAAACGGAAAATTGTAACGTGCAAGGGGAAGAGAGTTGGAGTTGGAAGGCATCGATGTTTACGGAGCTTAACGCGACCGGACATTGTCGAAACAGGTTAGCAACAATACGCTTGTATTACGCGGCTCTCGTTATATCGGCGCCAACTCTTTTTGTTGGCGAGGATTAAGCACGATCCTTCACAGCGGGGGTGCACATCTCGGGATACTTCAGTTTTAACCGGAGAAAAGTGGAGCCGCCCACTTCCATTCTCCACAATACCTGAGACAATGTCTGCTTGCTGTAAAAGCTCTTGCACGCAGGATTTCGCGATCCTGTCACGGGATAACGCGTTCCTCGCGACCAACCTTCCACCGGATTCCAGCTTTCTTTCGTTTCTCCTCTCTCTTTCGTCCTTTTTGTTCGCGTTGTGGTAAAAAGAAATCACACGGTGTTACTTTAACTACAAAATACGCTGTATGTCTGAAGGTTAAGCCAACAGTTTCTCTTCGAATCCGATCCGTTTCGTTTCATAATTTCAATAGTGAGCGATGTATCTGGCGTATCGGAACAAGCAAAGAATAATAAATTTCGCAACGATTTAACTCTTCGCGGAGTTTCAAGCGGACTCTTAAATTCGGGAAGCTTTGAAAAATCTCTTAAGGGGGTGTCCTGAATTGGAATGTTCTAAAACAGCGTCTTTTTGTGATTTTTTGTAGAAACGAAGTTATTGAATTTTGAGCCATGGTTTTATATATATTTAACGAATACAAAAACATTTTTTTTTTTTAAGTAAAGAAGAAAATTATGGCAGATTTCTAAGCATATTTCATGGGCTGCAGTTTTCGATCGGCGTGAAAGATCCAGCTCGTAATTCTTGACTGAAAGAGAAAACCAAAGAAGGATTAAATTATTATATATTTTTCTTCTAGATGAAGTAAAAAAAGTACGTCAAAAAGTTTATTTAAATAATTGTTATAGCACCTTGAAGCTTATTTTTTCTTTTTAAGAAACACACTTTTTCTTAGAGTGCTGAATACTCGGAGCCTATGCCATCCGTACGGACGGCACGCTGCCAGCGCTGACGATCGCTGTGGGCTGAATACTTTTTCGCTATACTGAACTCTGTTGATTGACTATTCAAAGCGCAAATCGTAATAAGTTATAGTAATCCTTTTGCGCGAGATTAAATGATTCAAGAGCGTTATTTTTTAGTATTAATTATTTATTATAAACATTGAAATTTACAATAAACTAGAATTTGGGTAGTAAACTAGAAAACTAAATTTAGTAAATATAACACAAGTTAATAATTCAGTTGTGCATGAAAAATTTCAAAACAATCACCGATACATAATCCGACATCGCATTTACTGTCGTTCCTTCTCTTATTTTTCACACAAACAACACAATTTCATCTTGATAATTGTGTCATGCCGGCACGATTATTCTACCAAATGTCCAAATTGGACAAATTGTGAATGCAAAGTATTAAATAAAAAAAAAAAAAAGAAAAGACAGTATCTTCGAACGCGGCATTAACATTGAAATGCATTTACATTTATCTCACATAAACGTAATAGTATCACTTGTGCGTAGGTGCTCGGAAAAATTGACAAACGCATATATGCGTCCTTAGTCCACACCACCATGACTTTCTCCAGACGCATATATGCATAGCACTCTAAGGGTTAAACCAGCCAAAACTTTTAATTTCACACTATTTTCTGCCTTTTTTCCAGTTCATCCAGAAGAAAAATATATAATAATTTAATCCTTTTTTGGATTTTCGTTTCAAGAATTACGAGGTGGATCTTTCACGCCGATCGAAAACTGCAGCGCATGAAACAGAATTATAATTTTCTTTTTTACAAAAAGAAAAATGTTTTCGTATTCGTTAAATATATATAAAACCATGGCTCAAAATTCAATAACTTCGTTTCCTTCTTTCCTCTCTAAAAAAAAAAAAAAAAAAAATCACGAAAACACGCTGTCTTAAAACATTCTAATTCAGAACACCCTCTTAAGCGTGTAACTGGAAAGGTATAAGGCAGCAAAAGCTCCGATAAGCGCGGTAAAACCTGAGTCGTACGGATAACAGGGAAAAGTCTGTTAGTATTCGTTAGCCACGTAACAAAATTACAGAAAACTTTGATGATGTGTTAGGTTGTCTTTCTTTTACAGACACGTGTTTTACAACGACGCATATTTACACAAACATGAAAGCTAATCTGTCGAACGTTGTGATCTTTATTTTCATAAAACAAAATCGATCACGCGTAATTCGATAGAATAATTTAAAACGGAAAACGTGCGTCCATTGTTTCCTCATAAAACGAAAGACACTTTTCCCACGACCTAATAACATCGTAAATTTACTTAGGTTTCATTAATTACTTAATCGGTTGAAAATTCGATTAACAATATTTACACTTCCGTTCTCTTCGCGTTAAAATTTCAACAAAGAAACCTACTAGCGCTAAAGTTGGAATAACACGGGACCGGAACAACTACAGAGACCGTAACGTGTCGCAAAATTTCGTCAGGTTTTCCGAGAGCTTAACGCGGTAACGAAATGCAGCGTGGACACGAACGACTCGGTTAGGCTAGCGGAAATGCGGAAATACGTTTGACCATGGATGGTCAATTTGAAAAACGCTCAGCCACGCGTGCGGCAATTAGAAGCGAGCAGGAAGTAAACGTGAGGCGAGCTGCTTGTCTTGCTGTGCGATTGCCAAACCGACTAATCGCTGTGTGACGACACCAATCACCGTGCACGATGTCTGTTATTCGAGACACTTTTCCTTCTCGTCGGCGAGGGAAACGTTAGGGCGCGAGTTGCGCGCTAGCAGACCGCATTAGCATAAAGCAGCGCGTGTCGCCTCGATTAAACTGGATTCGACGCGGCGGTATAGATAAGCGAAAGCAAAAGAGGAGGACGAGAGACTCACCGTTGCGGCTCAGGTGTCCCCGAATCGGGCTGAATGCACCTGCATGATCGAGGTATCACGGCTCCGTGATCGGCATCTGCAAGCAAACGATATTCGATATTATTACGTGCCTGCAGGATCGTTTGAATATCATCGACTTATGCTCGCAATTTCCTCCTAAGCGGAAACCGTCAGCGCGCCGTCTTCCTTAACGAATCGATCCCTCTCCTTACTTTTGGATCGTAATCTGCATTAAAGCGGATTGGATTTGCGGAGATAGTCGAATAGAGCGAGAGAGAGAGAGAGAGAGAGAGAGAGAGAGAGAGAGAGAGAGAAAGATATCTAAGTGTAGCCATCGCTAGGAACGTCGTGGAGGTACGAAAAAGGCTCGGTGCCCGGCTCGTTTGGCGGCTAGATATCCGCGAAAAGAAAACGTCCGTGGAGCCTGGAGTTGCATCCTGTTATCGCGCCGCGCTTCCACCCCTCCCGTCGATCACGAAATTGCCCAAAGCGTTGCAATAAGCTATAAAGATACCGTGTTGGATACTGAGCCGTGCACGCGAGCCCTTCCTTATAAAGATATGTGTATCCTGCATCGAGAATAATTATATAGAGGAGGCCGGTGCACCGTCCGTGAACCGGCAGATTCGTAGCGTAGATGCACCCTCGATGCAACGTATTCCTGTACTTTTTTTTCTCTCTTCGTTTCATTCTTTTTTCTACTCTTCCCCTCTTTTTCTTCTTCTCTTCGCTCGCGCTTCTTCAACTTACGCGTGGACGTTTCTTTTTTTTTTCTTCTTCTTCTTTTCTAACCCCGAAGCTTGTGCTGGATTTGTGGAAATTGAAATTCGTTAATTCGTTAAACGCGGAGGAAACAGGCTTCCGGTATAGCCACGTGCATCGCTATGGGACGTTCGTTTCATCGAGGGAACAAACGGACACGGATGGAGGAAGACGAACAGGTCTGGAAACGGGGACGAAATCAAAGGGACACGGTGGAGCGAAGCGCGAGAAGGAGAAACACGATTCGTTGAATGCTATCTATATTATCCGGCAGAGCAAGGGTTTAGCCCGGTCGCGGTGTTTGGCGTAGATCGAGATTATCTGCAGCGGTATCTGAGGCCGCGGTCGCCGAAAAGCAAAGGGTGGAGAGGGTTGAAAAGAGAGACAGAGGGCGAGATTATCGCCAGATACGTTTGTGAGCACGCACGTTTGCTCTCCAAATCTAATGTGACGTCTGCGTCACGTAGCTCTCCTCCTATTCGGTCCTTCCATTTCCCTCGGCCTCACACGACCAACCCCTATGTGGTAATCGTGGCGAATACACCGTTCAAATGTCCTGCGCGACCAGCTTTCTCCGCATGTGGGACCGGTAGGTTTTAAACGATCGTTCCATCTCCATCTCCCAAGGTAAATGTAAAACCTTGGTAAATATAGCGGTTCGTCAAAGTATTCGTACACTTGTGCACATCTTTTACGAACATGTTGCGTGCGCTGTACGAATTTCATTAGTATCGTAATAAAAAGATATTCAACTATCAATCGTGGTAAAATGATAAAATGGTAACATCAATATTGGTCAAATGTGAAACGTGTCGGGAAATGTTAGACGAGTTACTAGATATTTAGTGCAACGTGTTAGGAAACATTTTGGAATTTCATTAATATCGTAATGACATTGAACTGTCAATCGTGGTAAAATGGTAAAATGGTAAAACATCAATATTGGTCAAATGTGAAACGTGTCGGGAAATGTATAGACGAGTTACTAGATATTTAGTGCAACGTGTTAGGAAACATTTTGGAATTTCATTAATATCGTAATAACATTGAACTGTCAATCGTGGTAAAATGGTAAAATGGTAAAACATCAANCATATCGTAATAACATTGAACTGTCAATCGTGGTAAAATGGTAAAATGGTAAAACATCAATATTGGTCAAATGTGAAACGTGTCGGGAAATGTATAGACGAGTTACTAGATATTTAGTGCAACGTGTTAGGAAACATTTTGGAATTTCATTCATATCGTAATAACATTGAACTGTCAATCGTGGTAAAATGGTAAAATGGTAAAACATCGATATTGGTCAAATGTGAAACGTGTCGGGAAATGTATAGACGAGTTACTAGATATTTAGTGCAACGTGTTAGGAAACATTTTGGAATTTCATTCATATCGTAATGATATTCAACTGTCAATCGTGGTAAAATGGTAAAATGGTAAAATGGTAAAATGGTAAAATGGTAAAATGGTAAAATGGTAAAATGGAAAAACATCAATATTGGTCAAATGTGAAACGTGTCGGGAAATATATAGACAAGTTATTAGATATCTAGTGCAACGTGTTAGGAAACATTTTGGAATTTCATTAATATCGTAATAACATTGAACTGTCAATCGTGGTAAAATGGTAAAATGGTAAAACATCAATATTGGTCAAATGTGAAACGTGTCGGGAAATGTTAGACGCGTTACTAGATATTTAGTGCAACGTGTTAGATGTGTTGCACGAAACATTTTGGAATTTCATTAGTATTGTAATGACATTCAACTATCGATCGTGGTTATATCGGTAAAATGTGAAACGAGTGACGAAATGTATAAACGAGTTACTAGACACGTTTAGTACAAATATGTACACGCACAGCTACATACACAGGTGTTTCGTAGTCTCTTCGGGAACCGCCTTGGCGGTGGATTTTCCAGAAGGAAACAGTTGAAAAAGTTCTTGTAAACGCAACGCCCAATTTGACCTTGTTTTCCAGTTATAGTTTCTTCTTTAACGAGCTACAGTCGGTCACAAAAGCATTCGTACGGCCTTTAAAACTAACAATTTTTCAAAAATTGGGTCGAACGATTTGAGGTTTTTTTAGCCAGGAAGACTAGTTCATTAAATAACGCGCAAAAGATATTTAGAGAAAATTGAAATTTATAGGAACGACGACGAAGATAGCAAACATCAGCTTGTACGACTTTCTTACTTGTTTAAAAATCGAATACTTTCATGACTGACTGTATATCCGCATACTTTCTCAGGACGTGTCGAAAACGACCTCCTTACATCCGAGCACAAACCTGGAGACGTTTTACCATCGACCGTCTTACCCTTTTCATTCCTCAGGGTATTATCCTAATTTCCTGAGAGGCCTGTTCAATTCTTTCGAAAGCTATTTCCACGCTGTTAACGAGCAAATTACTGCTACTTGAAATCTCCTATATCTCGAAAACAAAGTTCAGTAGGACATACGTTCATTTTCTTTTTATTCATCTGATTTCTTGTTAGTTGAATGTCATTACGATATTAATGAAATTCCAAGATATTTCCTGCAACACACCTAACACGTTGCACTAATTTATCCAGTATCTCGTCTATACATTTCCCGACACGTTTCACATTTGACCAATATTGATGTTTTACCATTTTACCACGATTGACAGTTGAATGTCATTACGATATTAATGAAATTCCAAAATGTTTCATGCAACATACCTAACACGTTACACTAAACATCTAGTAACTCGTCTGTACATTTTCCGACACGTTTCACATTTTACCAATATCGATGTTTTACCATTTTACCATTTTACCGCGATTAATAGTTCAACGTCATCACGATACTAATGAAGTTCCGAAATATTTCCTGCAACACACCTAACACGTTGCACTAAATATCCAGTAACTCGTCGATACATTTTCCGACACTTTTCACATTTATAGAATTCACCCCGATGCTACACAACACTCTGTATATTTCGCAGAGATCGCCAAGTGTCTACGATGACATTAAGACGTCTCGATATTCAGTGGGATCGTTTCAAAATTGCATGCTTAACGCCGGTCTATTCGTACTGTATACTAATTTTTTACTATACAGGCTGAGTCATCTAAGAGTGGTGGTCCGAAATATTTCCAATGCTATCATTTATCATGGGACAATGTTTCGGATAAAAGTTGAATGGCTTCAAGGGGGGCACGTTTCCACGTAACGACGTTAGTTGTATAGGTGTGCGCGTAAAGGTCACGCGGAGGGTACCTTCCCTTTTTTCAATGGAATCGACGAGGAAAGACGCGAGACATTAATTTTACATTTGTTCCTCTTGCCTTTCGTACGATAAATTTTGCAAACTAAAAATCAAAATATCTACCGAACCAATAATTTTTCGACCTAAGTAGGTTGATCATTTTCTGCAGAGAATCTCGAGTTGCATCGATTAATAAATTCAAAGATTGTACTTCGCCTGATCTTTATCCATAGACGAACTAACATAACGTCAAAACGTGTCCCTTCTGAAGCCTGAAACATTTTCCCATACAATTAACGATAAATAATTATTGAAAATGTTTCAGCTGAAACTTTCAGGTGACTCAGTCTGCATATAAATTCACAACAAACATCTTGCAACTTGCGCGCATATCTTCAAACTGAATTTAAATTTCGCCAATGCAATAGTCCGATAACAATGGCAACGAAATATGAAAATGTTTTACGCGCTTGACAATTTGTTACGCAAAATGTACGAATACCTTTGTCGGCTACTTTTGGCGTACGTGAAACATTTTACTGCGTTGAAGATGTGACGAGATTGGAAAGTTACAAAAGTACCGAGACTCAAGGTGCTCCTTAATCTCTCTATTGTTTCGATCCATGGAAACTATGGGTAAATGGTAGATTTGGGAAAACAGTGAGTGGATCTTAAAGCAGCACGGTCAGCCTCTTTAATCGCGGTCAAATCCGGGCCCGTTACCTGAAAGTAGAGCGGATTTTGAACGCCGGAAGGGAGCCCGACGAGATTTGCCAGTTGGCACCTGACTACCTAGCCTCTTCCTTTCCCTGTTTCGATGGAACAAATTGCGTTAACGACCCGATGATGGTAATCGTTTACAAATCCAGCCACTGTACGTCCTTACTTATCTATTTATTTTACTTATTTACACATTTACGTGCATTAACCTGCTGCTACAAAGAAGAGAAATATCAGTTGCCTAAAGTTAAATACGTCGGTAAAAGAAGAAACAAGAAACCGCGATATGAATTTATCTATCTGTTTTATTCTAAAATTGCTACAAATCCGGTGAAAAAATGTCAACCTTCCATTCGTAATTTCATTTAGAATTTAAATCTTAGAATATTCGTCCGTTTTAATAGATCGAAATTTCAATAATAAATAACATTGTAGAATTTCACGTATTTACCAATTTACGTGCATTAACCTGCTGCTACAAAGAAGAGAAAAATCAGTTGCCTAAAGTTAAATACGTCGGTAAAAGAAGAAACAAGAAACCGCGATATGAATTTATCTATCTGTTTTATTCTAAAATTGGTACAAACCCGGTGACAAAAATATCAACTTTCTATTCGTAAAATCATTTGCGATTTAAATCTCAGAATATTCGTCTGTTTTAATCGACTGAAATTTCAATAATAAATGACATTGTAGAATTTCACGTATTTACCAATTTACATGCATTAACCTGCTGCTACAAAGAAGAGAAATATCAGTTGCCTAAAGTTAAATACGTCGGTAAAAGAAGAAACAAGAAACCGCGATATGGATTTACCTATCTGTTTTTTCTTACAATTTTATCCTAAAATTGGTGTAAACCAGGTGAAAAAATGTCAACCTTTCATTCATAATGTCATTTAGAATTTAAATCTTAGAATATTCGTTTGTTTTAATAGATCGAAATTTCAATAATAAATAACATTGTAGAATTTCACGTATTTATCAATTTACGTGCATTAACCTGCTGCTACAAGGAAGAGAAAAATCAGTTGCTAGGTTAAATACGTCGATAAAAGAAGAAACAAGAAACCGCGATATGAATTTATCTATCTGTTTTATTCTAAAATTGGTACAAACCCGGTGACAAAAATGTCAGCTTTCTATTCGTAAAATCATTTGCGATTTAAATCTTAGAATATTCGTCTGTTTTAATCGACTGAAATTTCCATAATAAATGACATTACAGAATGGTTTACTTTGAAAGCGACGCAGGTCCATTCCCCGTAATCTGTATAGTCTGTGGAAACAGTCGAGCGCCAATAATCGAAAACAGGTGATATTGAAATTTAGTAACAGTGTTTTGGTTTTTTCGTTCTTATTTATAAACGATAATAGATCGAAGCATAAAACGTAGATTTTTAGCGATTAAAGTTTAATGAATGCTACTCACAAATTTCGAAAGTAGCGTGTAAGTTTGTTCGCGTCCCTGAAAACAGATATTAGTCTAATTAATCGTCGAAAAATCTATTTGTGTAATTAATTCACGTTTACTTAAACACGTTGCAGAGACGTGGTCGAGCTAAGTAGACCTTGTCAGGACTTTTCGGTCGATGGAAACGCGAACATTTGGACATCTCGAAACTGAGGAAAATGCACTCAAACTGCGTCCTTTTCATTTATTCCATTTGATATCATAATACAATTCCATTTATTATCGAAACTTCGATCGATTAGGACGAACAAAAATATTCCAACACTTAAACCGTAAATCGTTAACAATCTAAAAATTCGCGTCGAAGTACGCGTGAATTTTTCCAAAAAAATAAACCTACACCGCTTTCCATACGGCAACTCATCAAGCGTTAAGTAACTGCAAAACTGATCGCCCCAACTTATTTATAAGAAGAAGCATACAGAAGATCGACTCGATCTAAAATACCATTTACTTATGTAATTGCACATTCCACTGACGGGCTAAGTGTGACATCAGTCACGAAGCCGAGAACATGGTAGAAGACCGGAGTATTGCGTAAGGATCGCGAACGGCCATTGAAACGAACAGGCCCAAGTTCTCAAAGTTCCATAAAGAATTTTTTAAACGAAGGAATTTCCGAAATTTTCGAGGCATCGAAAGCCACGATAACTGTCTCCGATAACTGAGAATTGTCAAACACGTAGAAATACAAAATTACTACGAGACGTTATCATCGCGTGGCACTTGCGTACGTCAGACTGAAGGTCAATTTACGATGGAAAATGACGAATATAATCGGATTATCTTGTGTATCTTGTGTATGTTACCATAATCGTATCTTGAAACGTCTCACGACAATCACCGATTTGCCTAAACTGTTAGGTAGATGATACATTTATACTGTACGTGTGTGTGAGCGTTGAAGGACGTCCAGGTCTCAGTTGAGACAAAAGCGATTAAAAGTGGTCAGAAGTTATTTAAAAGCCGTTAGAAGAGATTAGAATCATCGGAAGAAAAGAAACAAGCAAGCGAGTAGGCGTCTCTGTACTCTTCAGAGAGTAACGTACATGTAGAGCTGACTAACTTGTAAATAAATTTTAAACTATTTCTTTTCCCAAATCTTCTCTATACTTTCACACAATCTTATCTCTTTCTAGGCTTTCTGGTAAACTCATTCCTCGAGGTACTATGAATTGGTTACTTGTTTCACGTGCTCATGTGCACGTTAACGATGCAAAAATTCGCGCCACAGCCAAGTACACGTTCGTCAGAGTGACGAACCATGGCACGTTCGATAATCAAAGGTGTTGCTGCGACACATGTGCGTCTTGCAGTGGCTTGTTCTTACTTGCGTCCTTGAGTCGATCGATTCCTCGAACGAGAGACGCGCCAGTGACGAATATCGCTGACAATCCGTGCTTACGAAGCCCAACCAGTGTCCCGATTCGATGTCAGCTCTAGGAATTAACGTATCAGGCTGGTGGAATTTAATTAACGCGATCTTGACCCGACAGACACCTCGACTCGCCCGTTAATTGATTTACGAGCACCCACGCGCGGTCTTCGTCAACCTGGCATACTTGGCCACCAACGATCTTCGTTCTTTGCCATTTTTTACCGCGCGCCAGAGATTTAACGATTTGCTGGGCTTAAGTCTCGTTCGACTATGGGTTACAGTGACCAGGCTTCGCGTTATTCTTTGATAAAGTCTCCGGTTGCAATGGCCGCCGTGTGATAACTCGAAATTAAAGCGTTTCTGATACCAGATTTACGAGCATCGAACTGAGAGCGCGTCGTTTGCGCGTTGTACCGTGCAATTGCGCCTGTCCACCGTGTAGCGGCACATGAGTAGAGGACAATTCAAATCATGTTGTTGTCTTGCCTCGGAGTATCAAGATCGTTAGGATACATGTAATGTAAGTGTTACGTTCTATTTAGTTGCCGACGAGAAGGTCACGTTAATTGACGTTTAATGCAACTGGCAATAAGCTCCACTTTCGGCTAACCTGCTATGTGCGGGAATAATGGCACCGGAGAGGACTAAAGTTGTCCGAAAGTAAATTTACTGTATGTAATGATTTGTTCAAATCTTACTCGATATTGGCAATTGACTGACAGATTGACGGATATAAGATTCTTCGGTTGACAAAATGGTAATTCTTCGGTTAACAAAATGGTAATTCTTGAGCTGACAAAATGGTAATTCTTTGGTTGACAAAATGGTAATTCTTCGGTTAACAAAATGGTAACTCTTCGGTTGACAGAATGGTAATTCTTCAGTTGACAAAATGGTAATTCTTCGGTTAACAAAATGGTAATTCTTGGGTTGACAAAATGGTAATTCTTCGGTTGACAAAATGGTAATTCTTCGATTGACAAGATGATGATTCTTCGGTTGACAAAATGATAACTAACTCTTCAAATAGTAATTATTCAGTTGAAGAACGGTAATTAATTAATATTATTCGATAGACGAACGGTAATTATTATTCTTCTTATTCATTAAACGGACGGTAAATATTCTTACTCGATTAACGAACGGTAAATATTCTCATTACTAACTTCTCTGAGTCGCTACATTTATATCCGTCGAAGATAAAAAAACGTCGGCGTCTTTCCTTTGAAAATGTTTGGGAAAATTCCCAACGTTTATTCAAACTTTGTTTACAATTTAAATTGCCTTAATATCGTTATAGAAACATAATTAGGTAAATATGAAGACATAGTTAGATAAGTTTTCGCACAATATATCTTTTAGCGGCTTTAACTGCCTTTCACTTTAAACACTGTAAACACGGTTTCAAATAAACGTTTTAATTACCTTGATTTGAAAGAAATTATCAATTTTACTTTCGCGCTACGGATCGTGTGGGTCGCGGGACGTGACAGTAATAATAAATAAACTCCGGGCAAAACAATGTCGCTGCCACGTGCAATCGTTGAACGAAGACGAATTTGAATTTTCCGACTCTCCCCCGACCAGTATTAATAAACTGACGTAACCGAAAAGAGTTCAGTATCAACGAGTTATCCAAGAGCTATGAAGAGTTATCTACCGGGTTATCGACGAGTATCTAGCGAGCATCTACCGAGTATTAATTAGCGACCTTACTTTGCAATTTATACACTGTACGAGCGACTCAGCGAATATAGCCTGTATACTAATTTGTTATTTTAATCCATTTGCATCCAAGCGCCGATTATTACGCGCGCTGCAACTGCTTTTTATTTCAGTCGCTAAGTATTCTTCAGACGTGAGAGACCACGTTTGACCCGTTTGTCAGCATCTCGCCTATATCAGTTTATTGTATTGACCATTTTAAAGAATTCCACGAGAAATAATATGATTTAATTTCTTATTTCTCATTTTTTTAAATAAATAATTTTTCTTCTTTCTCTGTTGTAAAGAATGTAAGATGCGATGTTTGCGAAGTAACATTGTCTACCAATCGCTTTGAACGGTAAATTTTCGATAAACTCCATGAAGAATTTGTATGTCATTTACTGCACCTACGATCGACCGCGCGTGGTCATAGGGCCATGACGCAAATATGTTAAATATATTCGGCAGTTTCAACAAGAAGCAACAACATTTAATAAATTTCACGATCAAACATCCCCTGTACACGTCCTCTACAACTATATTACTGCAAATTTACCATAAATTTTCCTTTCTTGGCTTCGTCGATTGATGAAAAGTCGATCGCACGTCTTGTCGCCGATAGAATCGATCGGAGCAAGATATTAAAATTATTGAGATATGTATAATTTTATGTGCTAGATTAGGTTAGCTGCGTAGTAGTGATACTTGTATGTGAATGTCAGTGTGTGGAAGTACGTGTGTGCGCGGCGTCTCGAAAACAAAGGAATGTAAACTGTTCAGTTAACATGGAAGAAAGTGCTGAGACGCGTGCAAGTGTGTATCGATGATTATCTTTGAAATCGTTTATCAAATAAATATATAACTATTCTAATATAAATTCCAAGTGTAAATTTAGTGTTCCTATACCATTATTTCGGCAATTAAGATCCAAAATTCCCAACGATATTATAATAACAATGATTACTTAGTCACTAAATGAATATAATGATAAATTCACAAGGTGATTATATGACTGTTACAAAATTTGACAATTAACCGTGACGATTAGATGCTCGAGATGCTAATGACAATAATCTTAGGTTCAATAACGAATACAAGGCCAACAGGATAGCAAATGCGCTTATTTGTCAAGAGTCCAAGTCAAGCTGAACTTATGAACTTTCTATGTACCCCTTGGGTCAACTATCTTTTTAAGGAGAGTTATAGAACCACGTCACACCTCTGTTAGGCGAAAACGTCCATCCCGTGACCGTGGCTACGTTTAGCGACCAGATTTGTCACTTCGAGTCCAAGCCTATTGTCACAAATCTCGGGTTAAATCATAAACAATTATTTCTAAGTTTTATTATTTAAGTACAGCTGTAATAAAAAGTCTAGACTAAAGTATTGGGGATTTTCCCAAAAATTCCAAAGGAAAGGCCCCGATGTTCTTTCATCTCCGACATATATATGTCGAGTTAGCATTGAGGTTAGGATGTTTAACGAATCTTCATTTGGATTAGCCATTGTTGTTAACCAATATAGATGATAGTTAATGGTACAAATATGATTATTACAGAATAAAGTTCACTAGCAATAAACAATTTCATTACGCAATAATAACTTCTCACTAAAGACTTATATTCATTGAGATGTGTATAATTCTATGTGCTAGACTAGGTTAGGTGCGTAGTAGTGATACTTGTATGTGAATATCAGTGTGTGGAAGTATGTGTGTGCGCGGCGTCTCGACAACAAATGAATGTGAACTGTTCAGTTAACATGGAAGAAAGTGCTGAGACGCGTGCAAGTGTGTATCGATGAATATCTTTGAAATCGCTTATCAAATAAATATATAACTATTCTAATATAAATTCTAAGCGTAAATTTAGTGTTCCTTTGCCATTATTTCGGTTATTAAGATCCAAAATTCTCAACAAAAATACCGAGGATCGAGCGCGCCAACCAACGACCCATTTGAATTTGTAAGCGAGCTCGGTGCACGGTGCGTTATCACGCAGGCTGCATTTCCTACGTAATATCGATGCGGTTGGCCGATGAGGGAATTTCACGCTCAGCGCGTCGCCCTTGATAATACGAACAGGCGAATCGAAACTGGTCTTCGATACCGCGAAGAAATCGCGTCTCGTAAATTTCCTTCGATCGCCAGCAATCTTTCGAGATTTCGTAGACGGTCGTGCGAGTGTCCGCGACAAAATTCGTGACGAAACGTCGAGCCAGAACAACAGTCGCGATCGCTATATCGTTCGCTCGTGAAGATTTCAGCTGGGAAAGCGCCTGACGATTCTACAGCGATCGGTAAACTTTCCTTTACGTTCATATGCAGGCTGAGCCAGGTAAAACGGAAGATGTTAATGTGCCTGCTACTGTGAAAGGCAGGAAAAAATGTCAAAGAGCAAAGTTCGATGGGACGAATATGACGATACTGACAGAAGGCCTGGTTGACGTTATCTTCGGGGTCTTGCAAGGGTCGTCGGTGGTTTTTTAAATGTACTATGCATCTTTGAATTCACCTGGTAGTAGCTGACGTAAAAACCAGCTCAACGATGTAGGATATTACGACAGAAATCTGCGCACGATCGAACGAAAATATCGACGATGCAAAGTTTGCATTCCCCGGTCGTTAGGTTTCGTTCGTGTCAACAACGAAAGGCGATCTCTAAACGTGTACCAACACGATTATCGATGAACTACAGGTATACGCAAGGTTTCATCGTAGTCGAATCATCGTGGCAATGTATCAGTTCATCGATGTACTTTCGATAGCGCATCGAGGAAACGTCGTCGGTGCAAACAGGCGCAACTTCTGCAACACGCTGGTGACTTTCGCGACAATTTGGAAATCAGCATCTAATCGTCTCCTCCTTCGAGCGACGCGCCGTTAAGCATAAGATACATCTGATACATTGGCACGATAATTCGACGACGATACACGTACACTGGAGGCGAACTGATCGCACATTGTCGGTTCTCAATTAGAAGCCGGCGAAGCGATTAGCGGCGCGAGCCAGCCGTGACAAGCGAGCCTACGTACGTTGCAACAACTTTATGGCGCGCTCTAAGCGCCGTGTCGTGAATTCCAAGCGTCGCTACGAACAAATAAATTACGTATTGTTCTTTCTTTTTGTTAAGTCGACCCGCTAAGTTCAACACGTTGGTCCCGCAACGAGTTCGAAGCGCGAGTCTCGACCAAAGAGAAGAAACGAAGGATTCGATCGCGAGCTTCGACCGAAAAGAAGAAACGAAAGACTCGATCGCGAGCTTCGACCGAAGAGAAGAAACGAAGGATTCGATCGCGAGCTTCGACCGAAAAGAAGAAACGAAAGACTCGATCGCGAGCTTCGACCGAAGAGAAGAAACGAAGGATTCGATCGTGAGCTTCGACCGAAGAGAAGAAACGAAGGATTCGATCGCGAGTTTCGACCGAAAAGAAGAAACGAAGGATTCGATCGCGATGCGTTCTCGATGGCCGAAATTCCAGGAACACGAAAACAGGCAAAAAGAGAAAAGAAGAGGCCCGGTGCGCGGGAATCTCGATTCCAGCAATTAATTACGACGTAGCGAGACACGACACTTCATCGACGTCCTGTCAGCGATTCTTTCCGGCTCGGTCGACGCCAATTGCGCGTTAAGCGGAGGGCCGTGTTTTTTCCCAGCAGGAGCAAGCAGCGCTTCTTAGGATCGTCTGGTTATGCACGCGTCGGCGGACCGCGTGCATGCAGCTTCCTTTGCGCATGTTCCCGGAACACGCCCTCCGGTTCCTTCTTCATTTTCTTCCCTTTGCCCCTCGTAAATGGAACGTGCACTGGTATCGTGGGTGGCAGCGCGAGGATCGAACCGCGTTTCGGAGGTCGACGCGAACTTGGCCGATTCCATCTACCTTGAGAAAAAAAGGCAGAGCTGTGCGCGTTTTCGATCGGAACGACGCGAGACAAAAACGAGCCGAGGTCTGCTGCCGGTTTTCGGGAACCGATTTTACGACGGGCGCCATGAGTGGCGGCGCCTGGTCGACTGCGCGGCCGAGATCGAAACCGATTGAACGACGCATCGGTGACTTTTCGACCTAAACGGCCCGGCCAATTGCATCGTTAACGGTAACGACGGTATTGCCTCGATCAACGACGCTTGTAAATTATCTACTTTACATGGAAATGACGTATTCTCCGCTTTCACGAGCGATCGATTTACGACTCGAGCGGATGTAAGATAATCGCGACCGCACTTTCCTCGTTGCCATCTTAAGAATTTTTGGCGGACATGAAATTCTAACAAGTACAGACCGCGGCTTTTCAGACATTTATGAGAAATTGAAGGGCAGCGGAATGTACAGAATGCGCGTGATTTGGAAAATAAAATTATGTCCACGGTAAATTACAGCAGGTGAAACAAACGTCTACATAGGTTGCTCGTTTCTTTGCCCGTGGTCCTAGAAATATGAATTTAACGTAAACGTCCGCAGTTTATTTATGAAGTATCATTCAGTAAGCCCTAAAGTATCGTAAAACCGCGATCATTATCACATTGTTGACCGGTCACGAGTTAACTCGTGTTTTCATGGTCAAACGCTGTCGACCTGCCACGAGTAAACTCGTGATGCGCTTTTTCTCATCAGCGTCGTATAGATCAGGATTTGGCGAATAGCAGTATTTTACGAAAAACTTCAAAGTGATATCAAAAATTAGCATTTTTTCTGATAAACTACACCTTGTTCAATGCATATAAAATGTACTGTACCAATCTGCCAGAAAATAAAACAAGATACAAAAGATTTCCACTGGAAGTAGAATGGATAACTGTTGATTGCAAGGAATGCAGCATTGCACCTGACAATTCTCGAATATCTAAAACAGCTCTTTATAACGATGCACCTGCAACTAAGAGACCACGTGTTAACACTTTGACTGCCGCGTCGAAATCACACGTTTCGCTGAGGACGCCACGGGGTTATTTTTATTATTCAAAGCATATAATGGAAAAATAATAATAAATCGATGATGTAAGACAACGTTCTTCCCCAATGGACAGTTTATCTTGTTGGTGGTCACGGGTGACCACCGTGGCGCCTTGGTAACAGTTGATAGCGACATATTGTAACAAGGCTTCGTTTATTTCAACAAACCATTCGCATTTGTTGTTTCGTCGTATGCAAAACGTGCAGAATATATCGTTGAAACGTGTAGAAGATATTAGTAAACGGTATTACGATTATTTTTATGATTTCGACGAAACATTCGGCTGAAATGGTAGAGGTAAAAAAAGATTACGTTTCTGATAAACCAATGGTAGTGGTAGATCACAAGAGAGGAAAATGTGCTGTAGATTTATCAGATCAAATGATTGCATATTCTACGCCACATAGAAGAACCCTCCAGTGGTATATAAAATTAGCTTTAGAGTTATTGTTAAATACATCAATTTCAAACGCGATGATACTCCATAAACAAGCAACAAAAACAAAAATCAAGGTATCAGATCTTAGAATGGCACTGGCAAAGCACCTTACACAGTGCCATTCGCCAGAGCCGTGAAATATACTTATTCGACAAAGATTGCGACACGAAATGCAGAGGAAAGAAAGGCAAGCGCACCTGGCACGAAAATTTTGCAAAGAGTGGTATAAAAAAAATGTTAAACGGTTAGGGTCAAAAATTGCTAAGAATCGAACCAAAAAGGTGACCTATTGTCCAGATTGTATCGATGAGCCACATTTGTGTTTAAAGTGTTCTAACACAGTGCACCGTTACATGCAAGATTTCTTCTCATTTCTTTTTATTGACGTTTTAATAAAAATGTTTAATTGTTCAATGGGGCACCTTTTATTTCAAAGTATCTTCTGTCAAAGTAACTGTCAATTTTCATACAACTTTTACAATCGTAAGAAGTCGAGGCGCTCCGGTCACCGATGATCACCGTGGCGCCACAGGAGAAACCGTGATGGGTCATATGTGACCCACGTGGCAGACAAAGTATTAAAGAAAAACGAATCTGACTAGAGTGTGCAGAGTACGTTGTTCCAAAGGAAAACACAGCGAAACTAAATATATTTGCGAAAGCTGTTGTGCACCATTACACGCAGGTGATCGTTACAAAGTTTATCATAGGAAAAAGAAATATTGAAAGTTGAATAATAAATAGAATTTATTAAAGTTTACTTATATTGTTTTACTTCCACATCCAACTACGAAATAATAGCCGATGACGTGAGATAAATTCTCAGTACAATTGCAGGTAAACAATGTGTTAAGTAACGGTGAAGTGACTTTCCTCTCTTTCTTCAACTCTGAAACGAACGCATCAAACGCAAAAATTCGAACGTTATTTTGTAAAAGTAACTCGATATTCGCCCAGATTACCCACATGTCTCGCTCAAATTGTCAATCAGTAACGATACAACGCGAGAACTTGAAGCAAAACACGACGATGCAAATATTCCATGGAATATGTTTCTAATTATAGTGAGATAACTTAGGTGCGAAACAAGGCAGAATGCACTGAAGGTATTCGAACGAATGGAACGTACATCGCGTACATCTACTGCATTCCCTGCAACTGTGCTATCGTATCTGAAGCCAACGATCGTACGTACAATTTTTGTACTTTCGTAATTTCGGATAGCCGAAGGTGTATAAATTTGGTACATTTTGACCGCATCCTCCTTTCATAAATTCGCCTAAATTCCAGCCAGAAGAAATAAATATGGTAAGGAGCGTTCGATAAATCAGCGCGGCAGCCGAGTCGGCGGAAAAATTTCACAATAAGTTGCCGCGGAGCCGCGTGTACCTGGCCGGCTGTAAATCAGATAAATCCGTTTCCGTGTTATCTAGCGGGCTTTTCAAAAATACATTTTTTACACTTCGTATATTTACAATCGGCAGATGATCTCGAATTAACGCGGCCCATAAATCAGTATTAGTTCGTACGGCCGCAAAAACAAAACAGAACAAAAAAAAAAAAAAACACACGCACAAAAGAAAGGAAAGAGAGGAGCGCGTGAACACGCAGCAGGGTAAAAAAAAAAAAAAAAACTGTGATCGAGATTAATTCCGCGCACCCGTTCGACGACAGTCGAATTTTTATAAGCCGCTGCATAATGCCGATAACTTATCGGATTGGTATCGCGAACCGATACCCACCCCCGTTGTTTCAACGACCACAACCCACTGCGGGAAAAAAGTATATATTATTTTCAATATCCCGCCGCTTTTTCTCCTCTCGAAATCACCAGCTTTCCATGCATTTTGCACGACAGGGGCGAGAGAGTGGCCGGAATCGATCCGCTCTGTCCAACACGTTTAATCGGCAGGAAGACGCGCGGACAGAGGAAACGGACGGAGGAGCAGCGACGTGACCGTGGTCTCGACAATGCAGCTTCCATTGGTCGACAAACAGCCAACTCGAGCCTCGTCAAATTTTCCATCCTTAATAAGGATGTGCCGGTTGAACGTGGGTCGAAGCAATCTCGCCATCTAAATTCCCGTCGAATGATATTCGAGCTCGGAAGCTTCGTTCCGCCGCACCACGTGAATATGGACGCGTGATTCGGTGTACACGGGCGCAAACCGCGACCACGAAGAAAAAAAAGAAGAGTGAGTGAGAGGGAGAGAGGAAGGGAGCAAGACGCCTGAGGGGAGGGGGAGGCACGAAGAAGGAGGGATGCAGATGAGATCGTATCGGGACCGCGTAATCGTAGGATCTCCGAGTGCAGGACAATACCGGGTGTTCTCCAGTGTTCGGGAACACTCACAACATAGCGCGACAATGGCAGAGAATGGGCGACAGCTGCCTAACGCTGCTCCCGCGACTCTCTCTTCCTCTCTCTCTCTCTCTCTCTCGGTACACGCTGCAACAAACCGGAGGATCGACGAACCGGCTTGCTTCACGTTCGTCGAATCGTCGGATAGCAGGAGTCCAGATTAACGAGAATTCGCACCGTCTTTCTGTGGAAGATCGGTGAAAATGACGAAAACGAAGGATGAAGTATTCACGGCAGTTCATTGGATCGACGCTGCGGATGAATCGTTGGTTCGGATTACGCGAAAAGTCAGCACACTGCAGGTAATGACACGCTCGTTGGATATTTCCCAGTCGAACGAACGCCTCGAACGAACTTGCAGGCTTCCGTTTCCTCGCTGGACAACGCTTCGTACTGAGCAAACATCGATGATAATTATATTCGTGAATTTGCGAAACATTGAAATTTTCATTTGTTCGTACACATTCTCGTCTGCTATGATACGCGCGTGGTTTCGCTGGTACGTGCCATTCGTCCCGTTCGCGCAAAGTAAAAGCTCGGCTGTACTCTGTCCACCGTGCACATTGGAGGATCACCGCGCACGATGAAAATTTCCCGATAAATCATCGACCGGCGATCCTGCGAAGAGAAATAGCGCGAAATTCTAGGACAACGAAGCAAAGGCGAAAACTGTGGAGGAAAAAGAGAGACGGTATCGAGCGGTAAAAAGCGGAGTGAAAACGGTCGCGCCCCGACTAGGGGGCGGCTTCTCACCCCCTCGGCGTGTCGCCCATAAAAACCGAAAATCCGCAGATCGGCGATCACCGATAACCGAAAATACAGCTGCAGTTTGCGGTCACACGGTACGCGCTGCCTGTAGATGCTGGATCGCGATTACACCGCGGAGGGAAACCAAACGGCAGAGGGACGAAGAGGGGGGCGTATTTTGACTAGAACAGCCGTAATTTGCCGGGCATTGTCGGGAGCCATTGTTGGGGGTCGCGACGACCAAAATTCTACGTGTCTTCGTGTAAAAGGATCGACGGGAGGTGCCTGCTGGCTGGATCCTGCGCGTCACGCAAGAAGAAACCCCCGAGAATCTGTTTGCGGTTGTTGGTGCCAACGTCAAATTCCCGCCACGTCGAGAAAAAGATGTCTACGTCGAGGCTATTGTCCGGCTTATGCCGGACGAAAGGTGAATTCGTGGGGAAATTTAGAAAGCCTAACCTTCGCGATCAGATCGAGCGGTTGGAAGATGGAAAACCGTACTGCTCGTGCATCTCGAAATAAAAATCGATCTGCCACGGATACTGCAGCTTCCACGCAGCACAAACTGCTAGCACAAATTCTATTTGGTATTTATTAATTAAATTACGTTCTTGTCGAAGAAGCTGTTGGACGATATTGTCACGATAACACTTAGCGTTACGAGTTGGTATACTACGACGAAGCAATTGACGCGTGCGAGTGTTATCATTTAAGGAGTTGCTTATCCGCTCGTTTCATGACGAGCAACAGATATCGACTTGTCCGATATTTTAGTAGACGACGAGTAGAGCTGTTGAACGTGTCCGGATGGTGGAGCTTTCGAGAGAAGCGTTTCAGATGCTCACTTTCCAACAATAAATACACAATTAATCATCGATCTTGCAACTTCTACTGGACTTTGGAGTCCCACGCAAGAGATCAACGATTTTCTCGTGCTTTCTAAACGAATAGCTTTCGAATCTCAAGTATATTCTATCTATATGAGATCTAAATCTGTTTCGTCCCTTAAAAAATTCTAAGACAAGTTTGAAGCACCCTTAGGCGATTAGGACTTAGAGGGTCGATAAAAATTCGTTAGAATGTACGGATCTATCGAGTTCCAGTGGCATTTGGACGATTAAATAATTAACGTTACAAGGATGAAACGATAATTTAACGGCCACGTGCACTCCAGCAGAAAATCAAGAAGATTAGTTTCGAGCGATAGCCGGGATATCGATCAAATACAAGGCCAGCACCGGACGCTTCCGGAATTTTGTACCGGAAACAGGTAGGCTGAATTGCTGCTTGTTATATCGTATATCGTAAGATACATAATCGTAACTAAATAAACGAGATCATGCAAGAAGATCATCAGCGCTCGATGCTCGCAGCGATATCAACAATCGCGAATTTCTATGAAACATATGACAGAGTACACGTAGCGCACATAATATACAAAAATGTGTAAAACATCCACGCTATAGTGTAACTTTTACGATATTTGATAGAAGAAAGGATCTTCCACCCAAGTTGCATTTTTCTTCTTGTTAATTATATTCATAAAAATCATGAAAAATCACGTTGAGCAGAGAATTCTCTTTACTACGACGAAGTCGTATCTGAGTGCCGAGAAACGTTCGTCGCATTCCAAAGGAAACTAACGACAGGGGAAAACGGAATGGAATGATCGTCACGAAGGATGACGCTGGCTGCAGGATGTAACTCGTAGATTATGTTCGGTGTTGGGATAGGTTTGCATCCCGAGGGACTGGTAGCGCGATCGTTAACTGTAGGAGGCCTGGAAACGTCCTGGGGCTTCCACGACTAGAAATCAATCTCGACACCTGGCCAGACTGATTTCCTTACGGACGCAAGTCACTGCGGCAATTTATTTCACGCTCGCCCACTCCCACGCGTTCGTTTCGACGTAACGCAACGAAGAAACGCGACAATGCGTTTTCGTCAGATACTTCGAACGGGTATTAAGCGTTTCCTAATTTAACGCTGGCCCGTAAGAGGACCGTGTACGTGACAGAGGAGGCAAAACGGAAAGGAAGATTCCTGGGAGACGTAGAAAAGGAAAAAGGGTGTGGTCCGACGGTAGCCGAATCAGGCGAAAGCATCCGGAGATTCGTGTGGTTGTCGATGGATCGGATCCGAGTCTTCCTACGTTAAATATGGGTGTTCCCCAGGGGATAACAGGATGTCCTTTGATTGCTCTCTTGTCCACGAACATTGGCTAGGCAGAGCCGGGAATTTCTCGGCATATTAGCATTTTTAATGTGCTGAACGCGAACGATAGCGAGCAGGATTTAAATATAATCACGGTCAACCACCACCTGGTCGTGGATGAACGCGTTGATCCTCGAAAGAGGATCGCTGGTTTCCGAGAAATCGACTCCTCCAATTTTAACCTTCTCGTCGTAGGCAAGTGGCAACTGCAGACATTTTTTTCCGATGGAAAGTCGATGAAACGTTTTACAGCTGACACGAAAAATAAATCACGCGTTTGGCGGGTGCTACGCTATTTTATTTCGATATTCCATTCGTTATCGTCAGACTGCGGATTTTTACGCAAACTCCTATTTTTACGGATATATCTAAAAGAGGAAAAATGACAATTAGATAAACAATGTTTTATTTACTAGATAGTATAACGGGTGTCGCATTTTCCATTTATTTATACGTTTCTGCTTATTATACGCGTCGTGCGTATCTTTCGAATCTCTGGCAAACGCATAAAAATCCGTAGTCTCGTTATTACGTTATCGAGAACTTGATTAAGGATATCGAACTTATTAACGTTGCTTCGTATAATATTTTATTCTTGGCTAGAAACTCGTCGTTTTATCCCGTCGCTGTTATTCCCTTGCCTCTTTCTTTCTTCCCAAACAACTACGCAACTTCGTCGCTGTCGTCACCGCTGTTAGAACTACGTTCGAGCCTTCGATTTCTGACACGTATAATCGATTCGACCTCTAAACCATGTAAAGTCAAACGCTCTCACTGATACCATGTTAGTCACTCGGCCAATGGACGAAGCTTAAAATGATAAGTTTCGTGAGACGCGACGCTTCCTGCACGGCGTTCGAGTTGCCGCGTCGAATCGAACGACCACTCAGGTTCGAACGCAAAGGGTTAAACCTAAAACACTCGTCGAGCTGCTTGGTAATCCGAACGTCTAGGAAATCCACGAGAACCTTCCGCTGTCGAGTGGACGGAACGCGAGGAAAGGTAGAGAAAATCGGTGGCCGAGATCCGGCGTTCCAGACTTCGACCTCCGACGAGACTCGTATTAATTAGAATTAATTATAATTGGCGACGAGATATAACCGGTTACGTGGTCGAGGGAAAAGGGAGGTCAACAACGGAAGACAGAATAATTTCTCAGGCACACGGCGGCCGTCTAATTAGAAAAAAAGGAGGACGAACAGGCGCGCGAGGAAGACGGCGGCCGCTCTTTTCACCTCGTGCAAGAGAGAAGCAAGTTGGTGCTGGTTTCTGCAAACAGATCAAAGCGTGTCTATCTGCGGGGTTGGTCTGCGTCAAACAGCAAGAGCGCGCTTTGATCATGGCGACAGCGAATTCAAGGGGGCAGAAAAAATACGGCGAAAACCACTGCACAAGCAACGAGGAATATTATTCGGCTAAAAACCGGCGGACGTGTTCGAAAAAGTTTGAAAATCCGTGCACGCGGAGAGCCGAAAATACGTATACGGTTTAAAAAGGGAGAGAAACAGCGAGACAGAGAGGAGAGAGAATGAGACAGAGAAGACGAGCGCGACGAGGAGGAAGCAAGAGGTTGGATTAAGGCAGAGAGAAAAGCTGGTTTCCTATGACGGGGCATGAGCGCGCAGCCCGTCGTCCTCGTCCTCGTCGTCTATGCAGATACGCCGGGCTGATACGTTTCAGCTCCCGGTCTAGCCCCCACAGATAGGAGCGATATTATTCAGCTAGCCTCCTCACTAATTCCATTCATTCGCTCGAAATGGAGACAGAGGAAGAGCGACAGCGAGAAAGGGAGGAAACGAGAGGGGAGAAGGTTCCAGCCGGACCGTCACAACACTCCACGTTCTACATCGAGGAACGTGCCCTGGCACCCCTCGAATTTACGTCAACGCACCACCCGCTACTCCACACCCGTTATTTCTAGCGGGGTTTTCTTCTTTGTAGCGATTCTGCTTGTTTTTATTTATTTTTTTTTTTTTTATTTCTCAGTGAAATTCTGCCAGCTACCGTGGTTAACGTGAAACGCGCCAGTTATCATTGGGACGATGTAACGTGCTTCTTTTCGTTATAATGATAATAATAATAATAATAATAATAATGGGAAAGCTGGAAAGAAATGCATGCACCGTACACGGTTCATTTCTCATCGCTAGTTGCCATACGAATAAAGAAGATTAGTTTGTATACCTTGTCAGCGAAGAATCGCATATTGTTCTTCTCTGCTGCTTATTATCCTTCGATAATTCATCCGCTGTCCAAATTCCCATTGTGTTTGTTTTGTCAACGCGTTTCGAACGCTCTGCCGCGCTTATGGACGATCTTATGAGCAGTTAGTTAATGCAGTGACTTGAAAACGTCGTCATCGAAGTTTCATGATCTTCCTCGAATCTTCGAAATCACCGTTGACGTTCGTTTACCGTTGGCACACTGGTCGATAGGTCGATAATCGATTCCGTTGTTTCGGAAAAAAGCTGCCTACTGCGCGGTTCGTCGATAACGGGCTTCGACATTTTTGGGCTGAACGTTAAATTACAGTTACGCGCTGGAAAATAAAGTGAACGGGCAGTAGACGAAAACGAGCTACGAAAAGTAGTTGCAGTTTACATCGTAGCAGCATAGACCAGCCCCAAACCTGAGTTCCAAAAATGATGGATTTCTTCCCGACAAACCTAATTTACGCGACCGAACGGTTGCATAAGCGCAACGCGAGCTAAAAGGACAGGCAAAAAGGTCAAAAACAAGAATAGCCGAGGCAAGCTTCGATCAAGAGATTTCACGAGACAAATACGTCGATAGACAGACAGATAGGTCGCAGAGTGCTTATTTGACGATAGTTGAAGAGTCGCGCAGGAAACGTCAAGTTTCTCGCAGTTATTTCGACTATAAACGACTATAAACGACAGATTGAAACGTGCTAATGTTCGAGACGAAGAAGATAAACGAAACGTGCCGCGTTCTAATTCGAAGTCTCGAAAAAAGAAAGAAACGAGGTGCGCGTGTTCGTTCTGGAGGAAACATACGGCCAGGTTGGCCAAACGGGAAATTTCGTTGGCAGCGGCGAAACAAGTTGCTGCAGGAGCATTCGCCCAGGTTTCCAATCAGGTTAAGCCGAAAGCAGATGCGCAGCGCGAATTACACGGCCGGTGGTAGCGACAGAATCGCCACGGGGTTTCCGCATTATGTCCTGGCCACGTAACCCTCGTTAAGGGCTTTCTTAATGGCTATAGGCTACCCCCGTATTGCGCGTCGATAGTTTCCGAGGACTATTAACCGACCACCCGAGCAACCTGCTACTGTCGTCTAATCCAACCTGTTTAATCTCGATACTCGTGGATGGACGATAACGTTCCATCGTTTTAATCGAAATAAAAATTACGCGTTGGAAGAACGCGTGGACCTTCGACTCGGCCGATGGAAGGAAAACTTACTGAAAGAAGATATTTCCACTGTATTTCCACTTGTAAAATCGACTATCGGAATTCCTTCGACCGACCGTCTTGTAATTTTGTTGTTAGGAAAATTGCTCTCAGGTACAACGAATCCTGTTTAAGCAAAGATCGCTAGTAAAAGATGTATCTTTTTACATTTTCCTGCTGTTTCTTCCTAACGGTTTTGTGTTATTCAAATATATAGGGCGTCGCGAAAATTGTTTTTTAATCGACCGCAGTTGTGATTGAAAAAACAAGTCGGCAAACGAGAAGAGGATTTGCTCGTTTACGGGTTCGCTTTCGAAAAAGCGAGTTTGTTATTGCTTTTATCTTATTTGCCCGATTCGCTACGAGAAGCGAATAATAATACAGTTCAGAGAGCAGAACTGTGTGCGCAACAACTTGGTGGCAACACTTGGAACACTTGTTACGTTGGTAAAGTGATTCCTAAAAGCTACTAATCTTATCTTTATTTATGAAACCATTCAAATTAAATACAGGACAAAATACTGCAATAGCACAGTCTGATATCGGGGAAATAAGATTACAGCAAATGCGAGAAGCAAATCGTAATAGTGTTCATGTTTAGTGATAGAAACACGAGCAGAAAGGAAAGTTACGTAGGTCGGAGCTTGCAATTAGTACACGGGTGTCTGTGCGGATTTTCAAATTCATTTTGCCGCAAACGAAGAAACGTTACTCTTCTTCTTCGACCTACTTGTACGCGTATCGCATTGGGTTGGCAACTAAATGACTGCGGATTTTGTCATTGGATGGTATTGACAAAAGCCGCAATCACTTAGTTGCCAACTCGACAGAATTGTAGCGGCATATGCGTCTTAGGACGTCACATAGTTGTTTTGCCACAGAGGATTAACACTGACCGACGCACATAATAAACAAACTCTGGACAAAGCGATTTCGCTGCCACGTGCAACCTACAACCGGCGACAAGTTCAAACCTCCCCCTCCCCTCGATCAGTATAAATAGACGACCATGTTCTGCAGACATAGTCAGTCGCGTGAATTAATATCAGTATCGAGTCGTCGAGATCATCGGCATAGCGAATCAGCATAACAATTAACTCTGTATTTTACATTTAAAAATATCTAAAAGTGTACACTCCTGGTCAAAGAGATAGACCATGTGAGCTATCTTTAATTTCTCAATGACGCGTGTAAAGTTTTTCGTGTGTAACGTATAATATGAAAACATTATGAGCTCAGAATATGCGGCTTGCTGGAAATAAGTCACAATGTGGCAGATGTTTGTATAGAAGCAAGAAAAACTATTCCAAACTAAGGTCGAAATGACAGCACACTGTGTCAATACGTTTAGAAATTACTCGGTAGTTGGTGATCTATCAACGAGAAAAGATTACAGTACAATATTATACAAATTTGTAAGTATGGGACGGGGAAAAAGATTAAACGAGTGTGAAAGAAAGCAAATTCTAGAACTAAGACAGCAACAATTATCAGTAGCAAAAATATCGAAAGTAATAAGAAGAAGTCGTAAAGTAATACAGAATTTCTTAGAAAATGTCGAAGATTATGGCAAAAAGAAAAGTACTGGTCGGCCGTCATCGTTATCCGATGGCGATAAGCGAGGAATTTTGCGTGTAGCAAACTCGCAGTTAACGCAAACAATTAACCAAGCAAATAATGGGAAAATCTAGTGTTAGTGTCAATGTTTCAAGTGTTCGTCGAGTTCTACTATCCTGCAAAAGTATCAAGCTGCTAAAATTGAAAAAGAAAGCTTCGTTAACAACGAAGCACAAAGTAGAACGTTTACGCTTTGCAAAAGAAAGAATGCATTGGAAAAATAAATGGAGAAGGGTAGCACTTTCAGACGAAAAATATTCAACTTGGATGGTCCTGATGGGTTCCAATATTATTTTCATGACACAAGAAAACAGACAATGTCAGCGATTCGACGACAAATGGCAGGAGGCAGCGCGATGGTTGGGCCGGCATCGGTTATTTCGGCGACACAAGTATCAAGTTCATCGTTGGCAGAATGAGCAGCGTCCGATACATAAATTTAATCAAAGAACAAATAAATAATCACGCAGAACGCATTTCTGCACCTGATTACGTCTTTCAACGAGATAGTGCACCTTTACACACGACAAGATTGGTCCAATCGTACTTTAATGAAAATAATATATCTATTTTGTCGTGGCCTGCACGCTCTCCGGACCTTAATATTATTGAAAATCGCTGGCCAGAACTTGTTCACGGCGTATGCGCGAATGGAAAGCGGTATCAACGCGTACAACAATTAAAAAATGCAATTGTACGCGAATGGGATACGTTAAGTCAAAATTACATCCAGAAACTATATAAATCGATAGCAAATCGTACAACAGAAGTAACAGAAAGTAAAGGGGGATGTGCTCATTATTAAATAAGTATATACGCTTGATAAGTAATTATTGTTAGTTACAATTTATGTTGATCATTATTTTCTTATCGTACATGTGCTATCATTTCGTTCTTAAAATAAAACAATTTTTGTTTGTTACACACTAAACCTCATAATATTTTTCATTATTTCCAACGAACCGCATATTCTGCGCTCATAATTATTTTATATATCATAATTTTCATATTAAACGTTACAGACGAAAAACTTTACACGCGTCATCGAGAAATTAAAGTACGACGAGTATAGTCGACGAAATGTCGTTATTAATTTGACCAACAACACGTCTCAACGTTCACGACGGAACAGAATCGCCACATAGCCAACACCGTGTATTTAATAACTTACATGTCGGAGATGAAAGAACATCGGGGCCTTTCTTTTGGAATGTTTAGCAAAACCTCCCAACACCCTAGGCCAGACTTTTATTACAGCTACGCTTAAGTAATAAACTAAGAAATAGTTGTAATGTTCTAATCCGATTGTGGGTGCTCAAGGTTTGTGACGATGGGCTTGAAGTGACATAATGTAACGTGTAATAACAGAGGCATGGAATAATTATGCAGCTCTCCTTAAAAACGAAGATTGACCCGAGAGGTGGGGAGAGGACTATATAAGGGCAGTTCCATTTGTACTGGCAGTTAGTTAGCTATCGAGAAAGTTATGGAGTTAGTTATTGAGAGAGTCGTTACGACTTGTACGTTGAGTCACACCAGGATCGTGTATCATATCGGATTCGTCTTCCGGTGGCCATGGATTCGTATCGAACCCAAATTCATTGTCATCGACCTCTCGTTTGTCCGATTGCCGTCATTACCTGTAACCTCTTGTAATGATCGCCTCGGTACCAATAACGATCAGCGAGAATACATAACCGCGATGGTCAATTCGGGTGAAGGTTCATCAGACGCCCATACTTCCAATCCTTCCCCGACATATGTATCTATTTATTCAATAATTTTCCATTTATATTTAGCAATATAATTTAATCGGGCGAAAAGCAAGCTATATATCTGATCGAGTAAAGATGCAATAAAAGCTACGTAACAGAGAAAGGAAAGTGGCTGGATGAGAAAAGAAGAACGTGACTGTACAAGTACAGGAAACGAGGAGTATGATGTAATTGGTCGATCAGCAAGTTGAAACAACGTAGTGGTCTAATAACAGGGGAGGATAGGGTGAATGTGCCGCGTCATCATCATTCCCGGTGGTGCTTGCAGGCCCTCGTTCGAAAGCCAGAGCAAGAAGGTCACACGGTTAATGTATTCAGATTCCGTAGATGGGCGTTTATCGAATAAAGTGCTGGGCGTCCACTTGTGCCGGCCCTTCGAAATTTCGGCCGGCTTACTCGATCGCCTCCTTTTTCCTTTCCCTCTCGAGGCTGCCCTCCCTCGGCCTCGAAAATATGCTTTTCGAAGCGTCATAGCCGCGACGCGATCTCGCAGTAACAATTAATTTGGTGAAAAAGAAAAGAGCGAGAACACGCTGCGAGTGTCTCGGGTCTGCTCGTTGCCGAGGCGGAACAACGCCGGTAAAACTATCGCCGACGATCTAAAGTATCTATTTAACACTTTCGGTGGACGCGACGCGACGCGACGCAGGGGAAGGGTAATCGAAATCGGGAATCTCGTGTGCCAAGAACGGCGAACCTAATTGGCCGACTTATCGAGCGAGCAGCGCCTCTAAGGTCCAACTAAATCTAAAACATATTCGCCGGTTAAACGAAGCGGAAGGTATATGTTTAGTCGATTTACTCTCACCCCGGGGGTTGCGGAGAGCAACCCCTCGTACACGGGTCTCGCCCCTCCTCTGCCACGTTCTGCCACCACCGACCTCTGCTCCCGCTCGCACCGATGGTTATTTATGCGCGATGATACTACTCACACAGACTCGCCAGAGTATTCCAACGCTCGTACACATCTCTTACGAATATATCGTCTGTGTTATATGGCACATTTTCAGATTTCAATGGCACTGTTACGGGACTCGACGCTATCGCGATTACGGTAAAGTCTCCAACAAATTTCCAAACGTACCGTTGGAAAATCTTACAGCGTCTTCTGATTCTCAATTTTCAAACTTGACCGTTTGACGTGGGTTGCGAGCTTCGCTGCCTTACCTTTGGGATACGTTACGCGTTCGTATTGTCATTCCATGGAACCAGTCTCTTTTCTGTTATATGAAATATCGGCTTGAATAATGTTCCGTCAAGTTTACCATCGCTTACGCTGTTTGTCCAATTTTCAAACAAATATGGTGACTATGGCGATAAGATTTTTCAACTGGCTGTATTGTGTATTGCGTACACATGGTCACAGACATTGCAAAAGTATTGAAACAGTTAAACAATTTTATATTAATATTATATATAATAATTACATTTTATATATAGTATTAGTATTAATAAACTCAGTGGGATCTTTGATACTTACTATACTACTTAAGATACCTATTCATGCGATATATTTACTTGCCAAAAGATATCGTCAAACTTCTATATACATTTCCAAACTGAAGTATTTTTCACCGATATACGTACAATTATTTACCAAATTAATTATTAAAACCCAAATAAATGAAATGAAAATTTGCTCCAAATTCTTATGATTTTTGGACGATCGATCGTATCGATACGAGCTTCTACGTACATTTCCCGACCAGTTTCCTCGACCGACATACGCTGTGCTGTCGCATTACGATGCTAATGAAATTTCAAATTCTTTTACGTACGTATAACACGTGGCACGTGGACGCGAAAGCTTTGGTGTTCGCAAATTTTCAAAATGCTCGATCTGAGTCAGCCAGTGCCGTATACACCGCGGCTTTCTCCAAATTTCTCCGCGCCAGAGAGGAAAGAATATCCAACGAAGACACGTCCGAGGATTTCCCTCCGTGAGATTCGACGATTGCAACTGCATCGATTCTCGGTTACACGCGGCTCTCGGGAGAAAAGGCTGGCGAAAGAATCTCCTCCTCCCCGCGTAGATACGAGCCTGAGGTCGACATTCCGTCCCCGTTCCCGTGCTCCGTAAGAATACTGCTTTGCAGAGATAAGAGTTATCTGTCGGCCTCCGATACGATAGAGCCCCTGGGTATTGGTGGCCGCGTGTGCGTGAACACATGCACGACTCCAGGGGAGCTTTTACCCTCCTTTTCAGGGACGTGTATGCGCCGGGGCGCTTTCTCTTCTTCGAGGGTGTTATGAGCCATTGTTGGCCATGATGCATCGCCTCGTAAATATTGTATCGGGACGGCAAGTAGCTACGCGTTTCCACGATAAACCTCGCCTTCTCGCGACGGCAGTGGCGGCCGTACCGAAGAAGAAGAAGAAGAAGAGGAAGGGAAAAAAGACAGGAGCGAGTTTTCCCCGGTGGTTTTTCAAAAGTCGCGCGGAAGAAACTGGAGATTACGAATTTTTCGGCTCGAAAAGAGCGAGCCGCACGCTAATGCTCGCGGCTCGCTAAGTATAAAGCTGCCCCGCAACGGTTTTGTCCCTCTCGCTGAGTAGCCAGCGCGTAATCTTGTCCGATGCTATCTCCGAGCAAGCCACGGACTATAATTATATCGGATCCCCGAGCCACCGCGTATATTATTATTAATATACTTACTCGGAGCGACTGCTCGTATGTGTAACACGTTCCAGTACTCGAGTTTCCCCGTGTGTATGCGTTCATACGTGCCCGTAGCACAATGGACGCCCGAGGACGGGGGTGGAGCCACGACAACCGAGGGAAAGAGAGGCCTTATTTGCATACGGATACACCCTGTAGAATGTGGATCGGCCGTTTCGTCCTCTACAGGGTGTACCGCAGGCTTTCGGTTAAGGAAACGGTCTTCGTCTCCGCTCGAGGAGAACATACTCCTCGGACCAGCAGCCTTTTTGTTCGACGTCCGAACACGGACAAGGAAGAGACTCGATTCTTTATTGAGAAATCGAAGGACTGGGGACGCTGAGAGAGGAAGCGACGTCTCTCCCGATGGAAAATGGCTCGCGAACGGAGTGACAGATTCATTTTCACCGACAGAAATTCACCAGCGGACGATTGCCTTCCAATGGAATTTTCGTCTTAGGATCCTTCAATCATCGAAGCAAACTTTTTCCTTACCCTCGACTAGAACTTTATGATTCAACTCGGGAGAAGAAGACGGTCTGGATTTAAAAAAAAAAAAGAGAGGAAAGAAAAAGAGAAAAAGGGAGAGAATCGAACCTCGTAGCCTTCGTTCCGAGAAATTTCAGGGGGAAGACAGCCAGGCCTGGGCCGAACGCACGCTAGCGATGCATCGGCGCGACGCCTTCCTTCGTTTCGACCAGCGTTTTGACGTTTTTTCGACATATTTTGACGCATCGTTCTACCCAAAGGATTCCCAGACTGGCCTTTTCCCTGCTGTCCGAGTCGCCGCGAAACGCCACAAGCTTTCTCGACCATCGTCAACCCTCCTAAATCGAGGCAAACCGGAATACAAAGCGATCCCAACCTGTTCGATAAACGGCTGTCTTCGAACGTTCGTTTAACGAAATATCTCGACGTTTAATTCGCTGTGAAAGGCAAGATAACGCGGTTCCGTGTAACGATGGCTTCTGAATCGCTTCCAATCTGTATCGTACGTGGCGACAAATTTGAATCGCTTCCAACATAATTCCAAGCTTAAAACTCCTGAGAGACTTTACAAGTCCTGCTTCTTGATTAGTTTTTTTTCAAAGTGTCCAAGGTCTTCAGAGTTGCGATAGATTTTACAAGCTTGATGAATATTCGGTATCCTACGAGCTGCTTTTGGATTACTTTTATTCAAACAGTATCATTGTCCGTGTCGTTATGAATGTAAACGATTTCTGCGAAGATCTTCGCTCCTTCTGCTCGTACACGCCGTCAATGATCGTAAGCTGTTTGTATACTAAATGGTCTTAACCCGTCAATTAAACTGAATTAACGCGAAATATCAAGGACAGTCTGGAGAGACTTGAGTTCGTAAGGACGATCAAGTATCTCAGGACTTTCAGCACTCCAGATCTGTTAATCGTAAGACTCGGGAACAGTTTTAAATGGTTTTAACCCGTCGATTAAACTGAATTAACGCGAAATATCAAGGGCAGTCTGGAATTTGTAAGGACGATCATCTCAGGACATTCAGCGCTCCAGATCTGTTAATCGTAAGACTCGGGACTTTCAAGTGATTCGAATTTCTGTCTCACTGCGGTTACCGCGCCAGTGACGATTTTTACGAAAAATGTTTCAAGGAAAAATTGAACGGTTTCGAGAGGAACGCAGACCGAATTAGTTTCTCTCCTTTTAAATGAAACTATAAATTTCTCTTTTTACGCGCATTGATCCTTGGGAACATTGCACGCCAAAAAGTACCAAGGAACGACATTACCAAAATAAAAAATATATTTCAAACGAAGAGAATATTACTGGGTTGTCCGAAAAGTTTAGAAATAATCGACGCACAATGTCTTTTATTTGATATTATTTTCTCGAATTACGTGCGATCGATTTTGTTCTGTCGAGATAAACAGCGCGACATTTCACAGACTTGGTTTTACTTTCATACGAAGGTAAGGAAGGTTGGAAGGAAGGAACCTTTCATAGGAAGGTTGTAAGAAACACGTTTGCGAAAAACTGATATAAATACATGATATAAATTTGTATAAAAATCTGAAATATCTCAGGATAGCTGGTTTTGTTGCAGTATACAGATCTCTGTCTGTATAAACACAGACTCGAACTGTTTCAGATCTCATCAGCGATTCGAAGCTAGTCCGGGCTGGAGGAAGCAACGATACGAATCGAGAGACATCGGGAAACGGTCGATTCGAAGAAGTCATCGTTCGTTCGGTTGGAATCGATTAGGGTCGCGCTCGATGAGATTCCAAGCTCGCGCTATCGATTTTGTATCGGCTGAAACTCGGGCCAGCCACTTAGTCACGAGATTAGCCGGTCCCGAAATTCCACGCGTCACCGTGCCGGTTGCCCGTTTCCTTTTCTATCGAGCGGAGAGACGCATCATCGGGGGAGACGTTCGAATGGCTGAAATGACAGAAACACAGAGGGACGAACAGGACGGAGGAGCAAGAGGGAGAATAAAAAGGAGAAAATGGAGAGAGGGCGAGCAGCAGCACAATGTTCGTCAGCCGGACAATGAAGTCAGTCTGTCGAACGATGGGCCGAGGACCAAGTATCGATACTAATCGATGTACACGCACACCGACGCGCGCGCCCATACGTTACACATTCTGATGCATACAGTATCGTTCAAAAGTTTCTTGCCGCGTTTATTCCCTGAGTTTCAAATTCGATGATTTCGATAATAAACGGTATTCGCTCGTGAAACAAATAATAAGAATTGATCATAGTTTCTGAGCATGTACAGGGTGGCCCGCAATTCGTCCTACAGTTGTAACGATTTTCAAGATCGAAGGACGCTTTGGACGATGAAAATTGCACGCAGTTTAACGAAACGATAGGAAACTTTTATCGGACGCTGTACGCGAATGCAGACTCGCAGAGAACGCGAGATTCGATTAGTCTCCGCATTGTAGCGCGAAGCGCTGGTCGGATCGACGCACACAACTAGCCGCGCGTCCGAATCACGCACTGACGAGCGAAGAAAACGAAGGAAGCTCGGAGGAAGAAGAGAGCCGAGTGTGTCATTGTTAGCCAGCCGAAGGCCTAAGTGATTCCTGACACGTTGTCCGTGAAAATGCTTCCTGAGGAGAACGAGGGTGGCTCTCTGGCTCAGAAAGGAATGCCAGTCGAGGCCCCGATCGATCGCTATTACCGTCCAGGCTTTTTGTTTCCAGTTCCCTCCGAGGGGAATCCCTGTAACAGCGATAAGCGAGACGACGGTCATTCGTTCGGCTCTTCTTCCTTTCGCGCACGTTACAGTCGCGTATTCATCCGGCGGCTGCTTCTTCCTTCGATACGCTGGCGCTCGATCGAGCAACGTTGGCCGTTCGATCGCGTAACATCGGTTTCCATGGCCGAAGGCGAAGGCAAAGACGAGGGAAGGCCAAAGTGGAGGAGAAGAGAGGCTGCGATGGTTCGGCGCGAGGCCAATAAATTTCCCGGACAAAGACGCATTAAGAGGGCCATTCTTCTCTCTCGGCTCGGCCCGGCCCGAAAGCTCCGAGACAATTTCACGGGCTGTTCCACGGCCGGCCGTCTTTAATTTTTCATCCCCTTTGGAAACCGGTCAATTCGTGCACGATTCTCACCGACGATTCTACCGAGGTTGCCCCGAAGATAGTCAAAACAGCCCCACCTCCGCGTGGTCACGCGCGTATACCTACCCTCTTGGTGGACGAGCAGGATCCTTCGTGGTGGACGTGGCCCAGAGAGCGCGTGTCCCGAGGGTAACCACCGCCGCCGCTGCTGCGTTGGAGGGGGTGAAAAGTGCCGAACGGAGACCGTGACACCATCGAATTACGCCTGTTTTGTACACAGATTCGCCACGGCCAATATAATGCCTATTTCGCTGGGCTGTTGGAGCTGCAGCTCGCCACCGCCTACCGATTCAATTATCCAAGGTAACGCATTATGATACACTCGCGTGGATGCGCGACACTGCCGGAGGACCCATTGTTCGGAAGCACTTGCACGAGCACCGTCGACTGTTTCAATTACCGGGATACCGACTCGTCGATGATAGATGCGAGCGCGGGGTCGGCCGCAGAATCGAACGGGCGTGTGAACTCGCTTCAACGTTGGCTATTAGCTTCGTCGAATGGCCCATAAAAACGTGCCTTTACGACTAGCCCGATTTGCCACGCCACGCGCCTCTTCGTCTCGCCACGGTAATTCAATTTTAATCGAAGCGAGAGCCAGATCCGCGGTATTCGGTGGCAACCAGCGGAAGCGACACTGACGGAGTATTCGGATGGCAAGTTGCAACGAGAGAGGAACGAGGCCGCTGCGAAGATTTCGGCGGGCATCGATCAGCCGCAGATTGCAAGGTATCGTAACTGCATTAGGTAAATTACACGTTGTACCGTACCGCCTCGCCGATGAAGAGACTCATTATCGTTTAGTAATGATTCAACGACGTGTTATATAATTTACGAAACACGCGATGCCAATTACCACGAGGCGCGATCCTTCTTTTTGCACGAGGGATCGTTGATCCTGCGCTACCCGCGCTTCCAACAACCGACGCGTCGTTAAATCGACGAAACGTCGTTCTCGTAACTTGTGCCGAAGGAAATGAAGATAAAACGTGGTGTAACGCGCGCGATAGCGGCTCAGATAAACACACGTTGCGGCCAGCTTGCCACCATATTTCTTAAACACATCCAATTCGAACTTTCCGGCCGCGAAACGGTTGCGTGTCTGAACTTCTTCGGACCGCCTGTGTCTTAACTGTAACGATGAATAGCCGCGCGTTGCTCCAACTTCCTCGGCCAACTTTGTGTTTTCGCAACGCGAGGTCCGTGGCGCGCGTCGAAACTTGTTAAATTTCCGCGTACACGCGTTGCTCCCCGTTTATCAGATGCGGCTCTTAATTGGAAAAACCAGCCCAGCCGGCGCCCGAGTATTTTCATCGGGGCGTACGATTTGCCTCCAGACAGACCGAAAGTATATTATTTATTTACGCTACTGGCGTCACAGGTATTAGGACAGCTCCTGATACTCCAGGTTTTTCGTTCGTTTCATTTCCCATTTATCGTATTATAAATCTGTCTGATCATATGCGTCGTACTACGTAAAATATTGAATACACTTTATTGAAATACGTATAATTTTATGTGCTAAACTAGATTAGCTGCGTAGTAGTGCGTGCAAGTATGTGTGTGCGCGCCGTCTCGAAAACAAAGGAATGTAAACTGTTCAGTTAACAGACTGGTATGGAAGAAGGTGCTGAGACGCGTGCAACTGTGTATCGATGAATATCATTGAAATCGTTGATCAAATAAATATACAACTATTCTAATATAAATTCTAAGTGTAAATTTAGTGTTCCTATACCATTATTTCGGCTATTAAGATCCAGAATTCTCAACACACCTGATACAATTTGATAGAGTTTATGACCGGGAACGTATTTAGTTAACTTGCGCGCGTTTGCTCTGTGAGCAAAAAAGTGACTTACAACGTCGAATGCACAAGGGAAAAGGTTGAAAATTTTCCTGGACTCCTTCAAATTGCTTGTTAACCCTTTGCACTCCTATGCCGAGTGTGACTCGACTTTAATTTTTATCTCCTTTATCGATTCCCACTCGACATTCTTTCGTGTCCACCTTTCTTTGCGAAACGTGCGAAGGGAAAGCAGAATTGGGAATTGTTTCAAGATATATCATGCGCTTAAAAATTAGAAAATGCAACAATAGAATAAAGCTGGTATTTAAGTGAACTTCTTTCTTCCTTTATTTATTCAAATTGCCTTATTTTTTAATTAAAGTAAATTTAAAACACTTAATAAGACATTTAAAAGCTGCTGGCAACGAAATTGAAATAAAGTTCGGAGTGCAAAGGGTTAACGTACGTTCGGCGAATACTCAGTTTAGCATAACACAGAAGAAAGAGAAAAGAGGAAAGGAATTGCGATGTTAAATTGCACGAATAAAGGAAGGAAAAAGGAGCTCGTGCATAATAACCGATTAAGGGTAAAATATCAGCAAAGTCGATCGTCTGCGTTTACAGGACGAAGCAGAGGTCGACTTGATCGGAAATACCATTTACGTAGTTGCACGATCTGTTAACGGGATCGCTAAATCTAATCTCACTCATGAAAAAATCAGTGCGGAAGCGTTTCGTAGAGAACGAGGACGAACATTGAAATTAATAAGCTAATTAATAAGCTAATTAATAAGCTAATTAATAAGCTAATTAGTAGACGATAGTACATTAGGAGTGAGATCATCGATGACCTTGAATAACAAAACGAATATCAGCAACCTTGGAGATGTCCTGCAAGCGTTAGCACGCACTTTGTACGGAATACGGGATCGGTTGTGATCGCCACTGTAAATTGGACGAGCGAGTGTACGCGATGCAAATCGCAGCAATTTATGCTATGCTTTTTCAACAAGCCGTATGTATTTGCTTCGACAAGGAGACCACGCGATAAACAGCATATTCTACGCCGAGTATCGCTAAAGTATAACAAGAAATTGTTCAAATCCCTGTAAAATCGAAACACAAATACGGAGGACCTGTTTGCCTAGTGGACCATGTTAGTGATAGATATGCTTCGTGACGAAATCGCACCACGCAAATATTTAAAGAGACAGCGCAGACGCGGTCACGCGACCGATATCGAAGAAATCGCGGATATCAGAAAAAAATGCTGGCATCGACGTGGCTCGTAGGGCGTCGGTGGATTTCCAGGAAGCCGTGAAATCAATCAAATCGACCAGGATGGCCCGTTGGTTCGGTCGGTCGGTCGCGAAAAAGGAGCGTGAAGCAGCGAGGGATCGAAAAAGAGGAGGAAGATCGGTAAGGTGCGCGCAGAGCCACGGGGGTGTCTGCTTCTCGTCCACCGGCTATAAGCGTTTCTCCGCGGGTTCCCATGGGCAGGTTGGCCCACCCATGGGTTTTTGAGGACGCGGCCCGAGGTATTCAAAAAGGACAGGCGGAGGGAAGAAACGGATAGAGTCCTTCGTTGCCGTGACAGCGGGGGCTCGGCGACCTGGCAGATATAAACGTGTAATTCTTTCGCGTTTCGCACTCATTGTTCCCCTAAACTATGGATTGCGCCATTGTCGCGAGGAACGCACCGCTCCACGGGGGTAGCGAACGATGGTATTATTCCCCGACGCTGAATGCGCAAACTCACGCGGAGTCTTCACTCGTTACCTCGTGAAAACGATGCACTTGACTCCTGTGCTGGTTGCAAAACACTCGCAAACACCTGCGAGCAACGAGGAGACGAGCTCGTTTCCTTGTTTTCTTTATCCCTGCGAGATGATCCAGCGAGATACTCGGGTGTTAAGGGCTGACCACAATACCAAAGTCGATCGAGCAGCGGTAAATCGAACGAGGACCTGCTTAACCCGTCTAGCTTGTCCGTCAATGTCGTCCACGTGTCGTATTCCATGTTCGAAAGTCGAAACGTGGTTTTTAGTGTGAAAGTTGTAGGTACAGTGACTCGGCAAAGTATTTCAACGTTCTTAGGTCTTCACACGTATGTCGTATATATGATATTTTGGAAATTTATTAGTACCGCTATCAGACACGGTGTCGCAATGAATGACGATGATGATATTGGTCAAGGGAACCAATGTGAATATCTATATTGAACTTGAAACATATTTAGTAAAAATTCAAATGGCCTAACGAATATCAAGTTTCATTAATACATATTTATTAAGATATGAATAATTCTATGTGCTAGACTAGGTTAGGTGCGTAGTAGTGATACTTGTATGTGAATGTCAGTGTGTGGAAGTACGTGTGTGCGCGGCGTCTCGAAAACAAAGGAATGTAAACTGTTCAGTTAACATGGAAGAAAGTGCTGAGACGCGTGCAAGTGTGTATCGATGAATATCTTTGAAATCGTTTATCAAATAAATATATAACTATTCTAATATAAATTTCAAGTGTAAATTTAGTGTTCCTATACCATTATTTCGGAAATTAAGATCCAAAATTCCCAACGATATTATAATAACAATGATTACTTAGTCACTAAATGAATATAATGATAAATTCACAAAGTGATTATATGACTGTTACAGAATTTGACAATTAACCGTGACGATTAGATACTCGAGATGCTAATGACAATAATCTTAGGTTCAATAACGAATACAAGGCCAACAGGATAGCAAATGCGCTTATTTGTCAAAAGTCCAAGTCAAGCTGAACTTATGAACTTTCTATGTACCCCTTGGGTCAACTATCTTTTTAAGGAGAGTTATAGAACCACGTCACACCTCTGTTAGGCGAAAACGTCCATCCCGTGACCGTGGCTACGTTTAGCGACCAGATTTGTCACCTCGAGTCCAAGCCTATTGTCACAAATCTCGGGTTAAATCATAAACAATTATTTCTAAGTTTTATTATTTAAGTACAGCTGTAATAAAAAGTCTAGACTAAAGTATTGGAGATTTTCCCAAAAATTCCAAAGGAAAGGCCCCGATGTTCTTTCATCTCCGACATATATATGTCGAGTTAGCATTGAGGTTAGGATGTTTAACGAATCTTCATTTGGATTAGCCATTGTTGTTAACCAATATAGATGATAGTTAATGGTACAAATATGATTATTACAGAATAAAGTTCACTAGCAATAAACAATTTCATTACGCAATAATAACTTCTCACTAAAGACTTATATTCATTGAGATGTGTATAATTCTATGTGCTAGACTAGGTTAGGTGCGTAGTAGTGATACTTGTATGTGAATATGAGTGTGTGGAAGTACGTGTGTGTGCGGCGTCTCGAAAACAAATGAATGTAAACTGTTCCATTAACAGTGTAGTATGGAAGAAAGTGCTGAGTATCGATGAATATCTTTGAAATCGTTTATCAAATAAATATATAACTATTCTAATATAAGTTCTAAGTGTAAATTTAGTGTTCCTATACCATTATTTCGGCAATTAAGATCCAAAATTCTCAGCAATATTATCGATCGAATACTTGTGATTTCTATATACATTTTCAAACCCTGTACATGTTTGGTTAAAAATTACAATTTTACTATCGTGTTTGAAGCGAAACGTAGATGTTGAAAATTAGAATGAGAATTACAGAGCCCTAAAACGTGATACAACGTAACGGGAAATTCGTCCAGACCCGAAACGACAAGACTATGTAAAAGTATTTAAATAGTCTCGTGATCTCGCTAAACATCTTGAAATTTCTATATACATTTTCAAACCCTGTACATGTCTGGTTAAAAATGACAATTTTACTATCGTAGACGTTAAAAATTAGAGTGAGAATTACAGAAGCAGAGAACGTGATATAACGCAGCATAACGTAACCGGAAATTTATCCAGACAAGACTACGTAAAAATAATAAATCTATATAAATAGATAAATATATATTTCCAAATTTGTTTGAAACTTCGCCAACATAGTCAGCCGATATTCGTGTCTCGTAACACGGTGCCGATGAAACTTTCAAGTATTTCGTCTGACAGTCTAACGCATAATATATTCGTACGATACAAGATACATAATAAAACGTATCATACGTGTTTCGTTGATATTAGATACCGATGTGTTCGTTTCTACGGGGTATAGCTACAGTCTCGAGGCGTACGAACGAAGGAAAGAGGAAGAAGCGGAAATAAGACGAACGAAATAAGACTTTCACACGACCCGACAAGGATTGCCGGAGTCAAAGCTGACCAATTAATGACCCGGACTCGCTTAATCCAGCCATTTGGTTCGAGAACGACTTCTCATCCCCCTGTAGCATAATTCGATCCACGCCACCCCCTTGGGCTTTGGTCGGGCGAACGGCGAAACCGAGGGTGTTACGACGACCCCTCGAGAGCGTTTTAACCCATAGACGAGAAACATCCTCGTTCCCCGTACTAAAGGCATCAACCACTTATCTGGCACGCGCATCGGATTGCGTTCCTTATCGCGGCGCTGCACTACTTTCGCTACGATCCACCCTGGCTGCGGCCCCTGCACGTTGGCCCAGAACGACGGAAAGTAAACGGAAACGACGTGGAAGAAAAGAAACGAAATCGTCGGCGGTGGTCCGCGGCGCGTCTCGTCCCCCGGAATATTATTCGCCGCGATCGTTAAAAATAAAGTATCGCGTGTCTGAGTTCTCGAAGCTAACTTACAGCACTCTTTCTGGTGTTTCGTGAAACGATATTTCATCCTTGCACGAGTCACGCTGCCGAGATGATATATGATCGGTCACGGAGCGGAGGAATCACGCGAGGACTCGATAGAAACCTCGAGCGATCTCGAAACGAGGCTGAAACACCTCGGCGCCGTAATCCGTGGCAGATCTTTTGGAAAAAAAGCATAGTTACACCGTCGTACGTTATATCGCGGACATTGTGTTTGTAAGGGCCCCACCATGTGTCAACGTCTTATTCTTATTCTTAGGGGGGGTCTATAGAGGAGCCTGGGAAAAAGGTTTGAAGGAGTACATTATACTCCGAGTCCATTATGTAGCCGGAGTAGTACATTAAAATGTTGATAAATTGTGTCTGGCAGTTGCTTAAGAAAAAAACGAAGGGAAGAAACACCTCGACGAGTCTCTTTCTCTAGTCTCGATCTCGCGACCGGCAATATCGACTTGGGACGTGTCCCAACACAGAAAACGACGTGGACAGGTACGTTGGCCGGCACAAAGGGAACACGAAGGGATTCCTAACTGTTTCAGGGAACAGGCTTAATGGAGCACGGGTCGGGAGTAGCGTACGGGAAAACGTCCTCTGGCCGGACCATGCGTCAACCAGGAGGTCGTAAGTCATGATCTTTACGACTAGTCTGCTGGAAAGGCGGCGGAAAATTATGCAGAAATACGTGGACCGTACCCGAGGGCCACGCAGCGGCGGTCGAACGAGAAGGAAATGAAATCCCGACGAGCTACTCGAGAGGAAGAGGCGGTCATGCAATACCCGGGGCAGGCATCCTCTCGGAAGATGATCAATGAAATAGACCGCAGGCGTGCGGGCCTATCCACCTCTACTCGGTCGGTGCAACTCGTACACGAAAACCGGGAGGCAGCGTCTCGTAATTGATAGACTGAGACGGCGGCATAATGCCGGACGATTTGTCCGGCTACCCGAATACAATCAGACCTATTGCCGGTGAACCGACGCATCGCATTCGTAATCTTTTATGTCTCGCGTGGCGGCCGGTATTCAGGGGCGAGCTGGCGCGCGCACACGCCCTCCGCACCCACACCCACGCAGACCGGAGCCTCTTTGGAAAAGTGTCTTGTTACGCGGCGATATTAATCCCGGCCATTAAAAACTGGACGAGTGAAAAATAGTCGCGCAAAAGGAGCACATCGAGCGAGAAGAAGGCTCCTGGCTACCTGTGTTCGGATGGATTGCCGGCATACCGGCTGCCTTTCTTCGCAAGATGGCTCGATTCCCGGAGCAAGAAGAGAAAAGGGCACAGCTTCTGTTCTCTTCGAGCCAGTTTAACCACTTACGAACGTGTATCGCCTGTATCGAGACATCGTAGTTTCACCGTGTCACACGTAGGTGCTGTGGCACACTGGAAGGTTAAAGAATGCTACATATTGCGTATGCGTGTTGCTAATTTCGTAGTTGACATTTTTTATCACGACAGTCGTCTATTGTAGAATATACGTGTGCTATATCTACTTATCGACAATTATAATTGAATTTTGTGAAAATTGTTAAACTCTGCGCTTTCCTTCTTGTCCTAAAAACTGAGAAAACCTTAACGACTCTATTAAATTATCGACGTAATACTACGTTGGCGATTTTTTGACGATTTTCGACGAGATCAACGCGGGTCGACTGGAACGAAAGTTGGAAAATACAATGAGCCGCAAAGGGTTAACATTTAAGTTATGTAAATATATACAGGCAATGGATTGACATATTCGTGGGGAGGAACAGGAAGCGGGAAATATCGCGTATGGGAAATGATTAGACGCGAACGAGTTGTATAGATACGTCACTATCACGGTAAACAGAATCCTAGGAAGTTGCGATGAATGGGGCGGTAGGGGTCTAAGTTTCTTCTAACTAGGAGCAGACACCTAACGTTAGCCGCGTATAATGTCCCCATTCGTCATGAGCGCGCCTCTTTCTTCCACCGTAGCATCGCTATAGAAGCGCATAATATGGAGTCCACCGATCGTCCAATGGAACCTTGAGGTTTCTGTCGGGCTACGTTGGGGGTGGTCTGCGAGTCTCCGAGGGACGCCACGCTGAGAGAGACGAGAACTCCCTAATTGAAACGTTCTCTTTCATTTATTATTCAGGGGCCACGAGATGTCATCTTCCTTCCACGGAATTGGTTCGAAACGAGCCTACGCCACGGACCAACGCCCTCTTCTCCGAACGAAGTTCGATCTGCCGATCGACACGCTTCTATTTAGTCCGAGCACACTCTACGTCATCGAGTAGAAAATCCTAACGTGACTTAAGCTAAAGTCAAACGACCGAATAACAAGATCTGCCTGCAGACTTCTGGTCGCTGCGAACCTGTCGAAAGACAAACGCAAGGAAGACAAAGAGACGATTGGAAGGAGGAAAGTGGAATTAATCGGCGAGCGAGCGATTTCTGGTATGGAGGATCGAGCAGTGCCACGCACAGGTACGCCAACAAAGCAAATAGGATTGCCGGACAACAATGTGCATGCAGCAGCGAGATCCCATCTACGGAGTGATACGGATCGACAACGCGGATTTTCTGGTGGTATCGGACATAGAAGAAGGGGCAGGAGGCACGCGGTAGCTCGCAGTTACCAGATAAGATCTGTTCATCCCCTAACGGGAGGGTAGGACATCGCGGTTTCAACGTCACTCCCATCAACCCCTGTTTTCTAGCTTGCCCGGACGAAAACGCTTTTATACACCGGTCGTTTCGCTTTACTACCGCGATACTTGCTCACAGGGGTGACTCTGAGGCCTCTGATTTTTCCTCCGGTCCAAACCACCCTCCTCCGTTTCTCGCGAGAGGAGCGGCAGCGTGCGAGTTTACAGTTCGAAATCTTCTCGTGCAACTTTTTGTACACTTACTTTTTCATCGATTTTTCGTGACAATTCGTGCGCGTAAGATGTGGAATAAAAAGAAATTTCGGTTCGTTGACCGACGATTTTTCCAACGCTCGCTACGCGTCCAGCTCGGTTGTCAGATATTTCGAGATTATCGTTCTACTATATCCGTACGGAAAACGATAAGAAGATAAAAGCGAATGAAAAAGGAGGGGAAAGACAAAGAGGAGAACAGACTTATCGTTAGAAACACAGGACCACGGCAAAAACGCTCGTATTTATGTTCTCCCTTATTTTACTTACTCGCCTTTTACTTCTGAGGTGGTTTGTTATACGTGTTAGTTTATCAAAGAGACGAATGATAGAATTATAATAATCAGCGTATATTAAAATTACTTTAAATATAAGTACAGAGATAGTGTATGTCTCGCTATAATGATTCGCTACACTATATCATTATACTGATTTTCTGATTTATTCTCCTAGAGAGAACATTGATAATGTCTTTCTCGGAGTACATTTGCACTTGCCATTTTCTAACCGATACAAACTTTTCCAATACATTGTTCGCGTAATGTATCATTTACATTACTCTATATCGCCGTTTGTTTAGCTTAGTCTATTTCGCGTCGTTTTAGTTTATTTCATTGGTTCTCCCTCAATTTCACATTATCATCGGCTATTATTGCTTACAACTTAGCTAACCGGTATTTTAAATTACATCGAGCTAAGCCAAGTAGATTCGATCATCGCGCACCTAAATAAAAAGACTGACAAATTGTAAAGTACAACAAAGAACATACATACGTGTAATACGCGGCCTTAGTTATTGCTCTCCTTCCTGCACGAACGCCATATTTTAATTTCACTGTCTGCCTTTGTACGTCGCAAGAAACAAACGCTGTATAGGCACTCGCTGCGTAAGTGCTTGGTCCGCAGTTGGAAAGTTACTGCGCGTCGACTGGCATCGGGCATCGCGATGTAAACAGAACGTAAGGCACGTGGAAGAATTTCCACGAACCACACCCGAAATATTTCCCATTAACTGATCCGAGGGAAGGGGGAGCGGTAAGCGACCGAGCGGTATCGCGACAAAGGTTACAGGCTCATCTCTCCTTTTATTATTCTCGCGGCAGTCCACCGTAAAAATTCTAATTTCGCGAACCCTTTTTCGCGTGCTGCGCAGCCCGGCCGTATATCTATGCCGCTCCCTTATCGGACTTTATGGTCTTATATACGTTATACTTTATATTTTATAGCGTATACACCTTTCCGCCTGCCTCGTTCGCCTCGACCAACCCCCGTCTCGCGCATTCCCACCCCCTTCGGCCGCCTCCAACCCCTTGTTCGGTGGTTGCATGCACCTAGCGTTTCTCGAGGCGCGGATATTATGCCGCTGGCGTAGCCACTCCGCTTTCTCTCTCTTTCTCTTTCTCTTTCTCTCTCTCTCTCTCTTTGTCCGGGTTCTCGAACGCACCACACACGCGCTGCAATGTCCCGCGGTCTCTTCAGCGGCGCGGCCCGTTTTCGTTCCTCACCGCCGGCCGCGCGGCAAAAGAGAAACATTTTTCCGGGGCATTACTTTTATCGCGCGGCCGTACGTGAGCTCCGGCCCGCGATACTATCCGCTAATTAATTGCCATGCGAAAAAAGACCACGAGAGAAAAAATCACGAACCGCCGGCGGGGGGCGGGAAAAATTCAAATCGGAGGAGGGATCGGTTTCGGCACGGTGTGTATGCGTGTGCAGGCAACTCGGCCGAGTCTCGTGTCTACCGGCAGTTTTCGAGACGCGGCCAGCAGCGCGATACGTCGCACCGATGGAAGCGCGACTTTCGTCCGACTCTCGCGCCCATTTCAGTCCTGCGATAAAGAATAACGCACTGGCTAGTTCCGATAGGCGATCGTCTAAATTACGACGAAGATTCTACTGCTTCATAGCCCATTTCCATCATGGCCCGCCCTACTTAAGGGAACTGGTCCCTATGACCGCGCGGTCAGTCGTAAATGACATCCGAATTCTTCATGGAGTTTATCGAAAATTTACCGTTCAAAACGATTGATAGACAATGTTACTTCGCAAACATCGCATATTATATTCTTTACAACGGAGGAAAAAAGAAAGAATTATTTATTTAAAAAGAAAAATAAGAAATTAAATCATATTATTTCTCGTGGAATTCTTTAAAATGGCCAATACAATAAACTGATATAGGCGAGATGCTGACAAACGGGTCAAACGTGATCTCTCGCGTCTGAAGAATACTTAGCGACTGAAATAAAAAGCAGTCGCAGCGCGCGTAATAATCAGCGCTTAGTGATAGAAGATAGTCGCAGCGTGAATATAATAAAACCTAAGCCTAACCCAGTACCCCCTGTTAACCTTTCACGCTCGTTCAATTCGGATCTTAATGCACTTCGTCGCAGGTAGACGCAACAAATCCAGAAAGGAACTTACCGAGATGCACGGAAATCTCTTACTAACAAAACACCTCTACGAAGTGCGTATCTCGAACGGCGCTGCTCGACGTACCGTGTCCATCAGCTGCCAGTCAATTGCTGAAAGAAAAAGGCGAGAATTTAATTGCCGAGTGTGAAACTGAAACTAAAGCGTTAAAGGTCAAATTGAAGCGAGCACTGAGAAGGCTGAGAGCCGGATAATTACACGATATTACATATCGTACTTCAACTTCTATTTTCATTATCTTTACATGTTCCGCTAATATCGCAACGACGAGGCCTGCTTTTCCTTTATTCGCGACACAGGGCTAACGCGCGTCTAACTAAACAAATAAATAAATAAAAGAAAGAACACTGGGAATGCTGGAGGTACGCTCGGGGTAGTAAGAGGTCTGCACTAAAAACCGATGCACCACCGGCTGGAGGGAAAAATGTCCCGACAAACAGGCGCGCAGATGGCGATCGATAGCCGCGTCAAGATTCGAGATACCGCGGCGGCATCCCGGTTCTCTCTCTGGCATCGATTCAAAGATGCTGCTTGGAAATCTAATCGCGCACGCGAAACGACTAATTACTCGTCTGACGCACCGTAATCCTGGCAGCGGAACTGACAGATAGCATTGAGAAGGTGCACGATTATCACTCGTCATTGGCCAGCGTGGCTTCCATGGTAGTCGATGTCATCTCGATATCGGGTTATCGTATCAGATATACACGTCCATATCCCGCAAGGTATTACGATTCACTTCGGCACAATAGATATTGTTGCCGGCTGACGTGTGACTGACAGACGCGGCTTTTGCCAATGCCTCTCAGAACCCTGCTCTCTCGTTTCCTCCCTGTTATCTGCGTTCGCGAAGGATATGGATTTCGGATCGATCGAACGTTGATTTAACCAACGCACCGCAACGTGCCAATGAATGGCCACGATCCAACGCGAAAGAACCTCCATTCTCCGGCGATGATCGTTCCGACGCGTCTAAATTGATGCAAGCGATCGTACCGCGGTTTCTACATGTTTCAGCAATAATCTTTGCCAAAGGAATATTGCACGGCTGTACGACGTCTCTTGGAACGGGCGAATTGGAACTACCACAATCGCGACGTCTTTCTTCTCGAACAGCGTACGCTACCGCTGCCGAGCATCCGGACACTTACTATTGCCTTGGCAACTAAGTGATTGCGGATTTTGTCATTAAGTGGTATTGAGAAAACCCGCAATCGCTTAGTTGCCAAGCCAATAGCAACGTTATGCGAATTTGACCGAAGAACGGAAATCAACGATGAATTGATAATTGCATGCTGCGCTTGATATCTTTTTGTGGAATCAACGGGATACAAGTGTAAACGCGTTATGTATTAAGAAACATGTTAAAACGTTAGAAAGCATGGCGATAATTTGTTTTAATATCTGCTGTATCCAATCGAAAACTCTAAGATTCTTGTATGTTGCCAATGAAACAATAAATCGCGACCTTAAGATACCTACAGTTAAAGAAGAAATATCCAAATTCAGTAACATAGCATAAGAATTAACAACAAAAACCCATTAGTTACTCAATTACTTGACACGACGGATCAGATCCACAAGTTAAAAAGACATCACTCTTTAGATTTAAGGGGGTGTCCTGAATTAAAATGTCCTAAAACAGCGTCTTTTTGTAATTTTTTTAGAAGGGAAAAAACAAATGAAGTTATTGAATTTTGAGGTATGGTTTTATATATATTTAACGAATACAAAAACATTTTTTTGAAGTAAAAAAGGAAATTATGACAGATTTCTAAGCCTATTTCATGGGCTGCAGTTTTCGGTCGGAAAGGAGGTGGAAGATCCGCCTCGTAATTCTTGACAGAAACGAAAAACCAAAAAAAGATTAAATTATAATATATTTTTCTTCTGGATGAACTAAAAGAAAGGCAGAAAATAGTGTGAAATTAAACATTTTGGCGAGTTTAAAGAAAAAATGTGTTTTATAAAAAGCAAAAATAAACTTCAAAGTGCTATAACAATTATTTAAATAAACTTTTTGACGAACTTTTTTACTTCATCGAGGAGAAAAATATATAATAATTTAATCCTTTTTTGGTTTTCCGTTTCAGACAAAAGTTACGAGCTGGATCTTTCCCGCCGATTGAAAACTGCAGCCCATGAAATAGGCTTACAAATCTGTTATAATTTTCTTTTTTTACTTGAAAAAATTTTTTGTATTTGTTAAATATATATAAAACCATAGCTCAAAATGCAATAACTTAATTTCTTTCTTTCCCTTCTAAAAAAAAATCACAAAAAGACGCTGTTTTAGAACATTCTAATTCAGGACACTCCCTTTTAAGCATTAGATTCAGCCAGAATCAAACATACGATAATCATTTATTATTCACGTTATAGTACCACGCCAGAATAATTTATAATTCTCAACGAGAATTAATTGTAAACTATTTCCAAATAAAAAAATAAAAAAAAATATCTGCTGTAGGTGTAGGAGCTAAGCTTGCCAGATCCGGTCAAATTCTTATACCGTCAGATTAAACAATTTTTCAATTTTTATTAACAGAAATAATTTACATAATGCTAGAAGAACGAAAGGAATAACAACGAATGTACAACTTTGAAGCCGATCGTTCGACTGGGACTGCTGAGGTTAGCGTTATATATCGCTGGCTTTTACTCAACATCAGATATTGCTCTTAATCCGCCCTGTAATTTGAGAGTCAAAGAATCTGTGGATAAAGAGCTTGAGAAGAAACGGAGTAGTTCTGTGAGAATTGGTAATCCACAAACGCCTCTAAAATCCGCCTAATCGAGTTGTAACGTGCCATTATACATAGCTATGGTCCTACTACGAACAAATTATTACATATCTCATGCAGGTTGTAATTTTATAATCGGAATATGTCTTGTGAATGAACAAATCTCTGAATACTTTTGAGAGTCAGCTTTTGTGTACGCGAAAAACTGTCTCACTCTCTATCGTCCCTTGACTCTTAACGTAACAACTGTTAGGCATCCTTCCTCTTCTTCTTATCGCGAACACGTCGTAGACGAAGCACGTGTATCATATGGCAAGTTGAAAATCATAGCGACGTAAGCGAAGATTTGGAGAATCTCAATTCGCTCTTCTCGATCTCAACTACGAGAAATACCACGCTCGTAATATCGCGTTTAATTAATTTACGACGCTATTCTTCGTGAATTGAAAAAGGCTAATAAATTTTATACAACGATGTCCGTTCGTGTTTTAAGAAAACTAGCGATGGTCCGGCATCGTTGTAATTCGTACAATTTGTGATACCCGGAATAATATCGATGATACGGTGGACTATTTCGAAAAGCAATCGTCGGAAATCCATCAGTGTGGATGGAACAAGGGAGAAGCGAGTATCGACGAAACCGGCCTGGCTGGTTACGAGTTGGTTCCTTTTTTCGTCGAGGCTGTCGATTCTCGGTCTCATTAGCTATTCCGCTTCGAATTCATTGCCATCCGAATGATATGACTAACCGTGCGCGACGCGCCGCTACATTTACTGTCAAAATTCGCTCGGTCGCAATTAAAGCCCCGTAGCAGATCCAGCGCGAACAAATATCTTGGTAGAAAGATAAAGCAATGTCTGGTAGGCGAATAAACGAATACGGAGGTGTCGTTAATCTTCGGAAAGACGATGTTTAACGTCGCTGCGGTTACACGCTCGGCTGGGAGCGTAGCCTTTCCGCTTCGATCTGGATTTTTTTTGGCTGAAGGGTGCTGCGTGAAATCTATCTGCCGGTGTATTTCCAGCGAATACCGGTGTATTACACGGCCGAGTACATACGGGAGGAGGATGCTCGCATAGCATTATGTGTATCTGGCATCGTAGCTCGGCAGGGATGCGGCATAGGTGCAATCTTCGCACGCATCGACATGTGTATTTAAATTAGTCGCTCCTACGGTTGGTAGCTCTGAGTCCCGGGCTCCTCGGAGTATCGGGAATCGAGCTACACGCTACACGTTTACACGTATTCACGCACAAGCGGATCCACGCATACGTCGATCGACAGACCTGTGTGCGTTCACACGTACAGGCGGCAGCGACGTGTAAGCTGCCCGGCCAGCTTGTATTCAAATTAACTCGCCGAGAAGCTGTTAATTAGCGGTCCTATTGCTACAGGCCCTTTCATTAGCGGCCCTCGCGCTTCGTTATCCGCGTAACTCTTAAATATCGGGGGCTCGCGCGCGCGCGCGCGCGCCCGTTCACGTGCCAACTGTTTGGCTGCTTTCGAATTCCGTGAACCTCGACGCGCCTCGACGAGATCCAATCCAGCAGCCAGAAGAAGAATAAATTTACGGCCAAGTGGGAACGGTTTTGTGTGTCGCGCGAGTCCAAGGACGAGCGCGGACACCAACCGTTCGACGATAAACGACGAAGAACGAGAACGGGAAGCAGAAACAGATGTCCCGACGGCAATAAAGACGTCGACCGCAACAAGTGCCAATCCCATCGGCCAATTTCGATCCTATCCGGCTGACGTCCGCGTACAACGTTGTTTTCTATCTCGATCCATCGGCGGAATATCGGGGCGTCATGCATCGACGTGCTCGAAACGCGCGCGTATGTAAATGGCTGGCCGCAGCCTGCTCGCTTAGCAGATACCCAGCCTCGATTACTTCTCCCCTTCGCGACAGCCTCGCTTCCTCGGCGACACTTCTCCTCGGCGTGAGTTAAGGCCGGCCCGATATCCAACTTCGAATTAAACGGCTGTGCCGAGAAAACAGCTGCCGCGGTGCGTTTCGATCGGATAAGCGGCTTAATTTCACCGCGAGACACCTTTCCAACGGATATCGCGTCGCGTCTCGTCGCGCAGTGCCGCGGCCGGTGCATTAACGTCGCTCGGCGATCGCCCACGGGCAAACGCGAACGCCACGTCCGACCGACGAAAACGGCCACCGTAGTCCCCATCCGCCGTAGATCAACGTCGAATAACGCTGCGATATTCCGCGAAACGATAGATACCAGTTCGACGAAGCGTTTATATTTCGTAGATCGGACATGCTGGTTCTTTTCTGGAGGCCAGATGCACGCCATATTGGTGCAAGCGACGCAGTCACGCCTATGATCTTCGTGGCGACGCGGCACGACGAATCAAAGTTAAATCCTCCAAGTAACAACCCCGTCAACAGAGGGTAGATGCTGTCTGTAGCCACGGAGATGCGATCAATATTATGCTTCTCTCTCTCTCTCTCACTTCCACCCTCTCCTTCTCACCCTCGTAATCTCCCTCTTTCCCTCCCCCGTCCCCAGCACCCTCGTTCCCACTCGCAGCGCAGTTTCTCTCTGGCCGATTATTCTGCTTCCTCCTCGTCCACCGTTCTCTACCGTTTCTCGCTTTCTCTGTTCCTCCACCCTCATCCCCTAACCAACCTCTTCCCTGGCTGCCGCCCCGCCGTCTCGCTTCCGCGCTAGTGATGGCCTCAAAACGCGTGCCATCGCTTGAAACTCGTGGCACGGGCTTCTTTCCTCTATCCTCTACGAACGATCCAGCTATCGTCGAAGATTCGAACACAAGCCGAGTGTGGAATTTCGTCGCGCACAGATCCAAACGAGTTGGAAAAATCTACCGGTCGAATCTATCGGCAAACGAATTTCCATCCACCGCTTTCAGAAGCTATTATACGTATTCGATGGCGGTCGTTTCCCAGCCAAGATTCCAGTTTCTCGACTTGTTAGATTTCAGGTTTCGCGGAAACTTCTCGACGCAGAGAGCCTGACACCCATCGCTACTCCTAGACCTCCGCCTTCCGGCATCTTCCTCGCATCCTCTACTCCCCGTTCCACCCTCTTTCTGCCTTCCATCCCGGTGCCTCTCGCGCCGGTTTCCCGCTCGTCCTCTCACCCTCGGCCATCTCGACCCACCACCTGTGACGTCACTATCGTGGGACGCCATCTTGCCATCAGACAACCAAGGCCTTCCGTTATCGTTCCTCTATATAACCGTACCCTGGCTGGCTTTTCCAACCCTCTCTCTCGGCCAGGAATCTCGGCAAGGATTCCGCCAAGGATATCCTTGTCCTGTTTCCTTCCATCCCCCTGGCAACCCTTGCCTAAGTCAGCCCGCACCAGCACGCAAATTAACGAGATTACTCGAGGGTTTCCATTCCTTCGGGGATGACCTCCTCTCGTTCTCCGATTCACCGGCTCCTTTGTCGACGCGGACGCCAAACACCCTCCTCGGATCGTTCGCCCATTTCGAAACGCGTTTAGACCGTCGGATCTTCACGGATGAGATTCTTCTTTTATTTTCTTTCTTCCAAGAATTTTGCGCGAAGAAAACGTTCAGCGCAGAGACGGTCGAACGAAAGTCGGTGTCGGAGTTGGTTTGCGAATTCGTTCGGCTTGCAGAAGACGTTAGAATTCATTTAACGAAACGGCTAATTATATTGTATACGATACAGAAATGAAATATGATAGGACGAGTGTAACGTGCGCTAGCGAACACGCACAATGTAACGACTAGACTGCGGATTTTTATGCAATTTCATGTTTTTATGGATGTAGCTAAAAAGAGTGGAATTTATATAGAGACTTGTTCTACCCACTGAATATTACAATGAGCGCTTTATTTCAGGTATTTTAGGTACTTTCGCGTACCGTGTGCGAATCCACGAATTGCTACGCGATTGTACATTTTCACGCCGTTATAGTTCCCATAAATGCATAAATATTGTTAAACGTCGGCAGCCTGGTAACCACGTACGAACAGGCTTTCGTTGGACGAAAAGACTCGACGAGGAACGAAGATAAACAAAAGACGCTGGCGCGTTCAAGGCTAAAGCGTAGGATCGTCGAATGCGTTGAACGGGAACGAGCGAAGCGAGTCGACACAAACAGTGTCGATATTTCGTGTGTTTAATAAAACGTTGCTCGAAAAAGTATTGCGAAATGTTCGAGAAAGTGAAACGTGATTCCTCCCGGTTCCGACCGAATTAATTGCAACGATCACCTTCACGGGAAGCATATTCGTTAATCGTATTCGCTCGGCAAAGAATATTCCGCCTCGGTGTGAGTTTGCGTCACTGTTTCCTCGTCTGTCAGCGCCGAAACGAATATTAATTTCCACTAATTTGAACGAAATGCCTGCGCAGCGTGGTAACGGCTGGCTAAGCAGAAACTTTTGCCGCGATAATTAAGAAAACTAACCGGAGGCAGAAACTTGCAAATAAATCATATGGCCAGCGACTCGGCAACAGAAGTAAAAAAGCTAAAAGATTCGCCGGACAGGGGGCGATTAAGCAACGAACAGGATGGATTTTCGCTGCGATTTCAAAGACGTTCGAATGGAAAGGAAAGACACGACTGGAACAGGTGTACAGCTGTGAAGCAACAACCAGCAACTTCTCGTCGCCTCTCGTTGCCGCACCTTCCAGAACACTTTCGACAAACGACAACGTTCGCTCGTCGCAGCTGTAGCCTTTGCTGTTATCGTTATCAACGACGAAGAAAGAAGAAACGCAAAATGCAAGTTCCAGCGGTCCACGTGTTCTCTACGTTTCCTTTCCCTGACGGGGACACGGCCTGGCAGCTTCCACGGAAAAATCGAGAAAAGGGGATGAAGCACCGGTTGAACTGTTACTCGAACTCGACCCCGGGTCCGCGCAAAGTGCTGCAACCCCCTGCACGGACGTCGTTGTTCCCGACGTCGACACACGAGTAACGAGCATACTGTCAGCCCTTGCCTAGGCAGTTGGACACAATGGCCAAGCAGAAACGTGTGTGTCGACTGCCTCCTGCCTGGTGGTGGAGGTGTGCGACAGGAACGGCGGCAGCAGCCCCTAAACCTACCGCAGCCTCGCCGGTGCTTCGTGTGACAGGGGCGCGTGCCCTCACAAAGAACACTTCAGGGATGACTCGAGTACCGTCGTGGTGGTAGTTAAGCTTTATTGTTTCAACTTATAGAGGCTACCGTTCGTTGCGGAAGATCGCGAGAGGGAGAGGACGAGAGGGGTGGCCAGACCACACCGCGTCGGCCGACAATGCTTTCAATTTTAGCTCGCAAACTCCCTCACCGACCATCCAATAATATAACTATGGACGCCCCCATTGTTAGGCGCGCGCGCGCGCCTCCCCGTGCAGCCAGATCTTGAAACTGCTGCGGGATTCGGTTCGTAATTGTCTTGGCCGCTCGGATCTCCGCCACTCGATTCAGTTAACGCCTATTGGTGCGCGCCGACCGAAACCCGCTTCCTTGCTTTTCCGAGCTTTCCATTCCGAGTTCCTCGTTGCACCTATTAATACGTTCCATCGAAATACAAGGTGTCTGAGTATCGATGGTACAAACGAGAACGGAGGAGAACTTGACATCGAACATTAAATTGAACTAAGATTGAAAGTTGGCTGTTGCGACCTCTTCGACAAGCGTGTACCTGAAACGTGTCGCAAAGAGTAAGCGACGACGAGTATACTCGTCAACCAACACGAAATACCTGTGGCTGTTATAATATACAATTAAGTTCTAACGAAACGACTGTTTTATTTCTTAATTGCATTACCGACAAGTCCGATCGTAACACGAAATATCGCCATTTATTCGTGACGAGTATACCCGTGAAAAACAGCCAACTGGTTTAACGCTAGAACTACCACGGTCAAATTGACTGGTTTTACAATTTTATTTAAAAATTCCTACTTCGTGTTATTTTTTCCCGCAATGATGTAATGACTTTCGCAACGATAACTAAAAGAATAATATAATGAATTTGATTTTCTTCTTCATGCATTCAAACTGAAAATAATTTCGTATCAAGGCTACTTATACCAACATCAGTGAAAATGACTGGTACTTGTTAAAGTGTACAAGAGTCCTGCAATCTGTTTATCGAAGCCCAATTAACCAGTTTCCTCGTTTTCTACAACTTCCCACGCGTCTTTCAAATTTTTAAATCGTATCCTTCGATAAGACGATATCAGTTATCAGGAAAATTCCGGATCGATCGCTAGATCGCTAGATACCGACACTAGAAATACCGCAGCAGTGAAAACGACTGGTTCTACAATTTTATAACCTTGGATCGTGGTCCTAGATGGATTAATAATACTAAAAATGTACTACATAACATGGAATTGCTTCTGTGAGAAAGTAATAAATCAATAAATATAAAAATATTCTATCATCACGTATTTCTTAAAGACCAGTCATTTTGGTAAAAATAGCTTCGTGTTAACTATAGGTAGTTCTAGTGTTAATCGTGGAATAACGTTTATCGTAGGTGATGTGTACGTGGAAGATGCACGCGACTCGAACGGAAATTGGCAGAAAAAGCGGGGGAAGGAAACCTCTGGCGGTTGCATTAACGAACGCCGTTTCCAAAGTTGTCCTTCCACGGTCAGTTACTCTCCATAATCTGCGACATGCTCGGCGAGCTGTGAATTGAATTTCGCAAGGATGGCCGCGTGCCGACGCGCTGCGAAAGAGGAAGTTTCGCGGCCGATAGCTGCCGGCACGAAGTGCGTGCACGCCTGCAGACAATCGGCCGGATAAGTTTCGCAACTGATTCGAAACATATGCGGTGTACTCGAAGCGAAGTGCACGCGGCATCTGTAGTAGCTGCGCGTGCCCCACAATGCGCACTCGTAGCTCGAGCACTCTTCCATCGTCCTCCGGTTATTTTATCGTTACCGTAGATCCTCCGAGCCTTCGATCCCCCTCGAACAGACCACACAACGCACCAGAGGCCACAGGCCACACTCGCATCCAACGAGTTTATCTGCCCTTTTTCTCTAAAACCTAATGACAATCGGCCGTACGCGAAAGATCGACGGCGCATGTTTGTCGAGATGATCTCGAAATCTCTGCTTCGCCTCTATCCACGCAAAAAGTATTTCAAGTTTTCCATATATCCAACTATGGGCAACAGCGAGTAATTGCAACGTAGAAATTCTTCAACGATTCCAATCAAAAACTACCTGAATATACAAATTCAGTAATAGATATAACATAACAATTGACAAACAAAACCCACTAGTTACTCAATTACTTGACACAACGGATCAGATCCGCAGGCTTTAGATTTAAACATTAGATTCAAATATACGATAAACACTTATTATTCACGTTATAGTACCACGCCAGAATAATTTACTTATAATTCTCAATGAGAATTGATTGTAAAATTCTTCCAAAAAAAAAAAAAAAAATGAAGTTTTCCATACAGAACGTTTCGCATATCATTACAAATAACGGAAATGTTGAAGATGAAGGTAGTTAACTGCACACTCTGTATAATAGACTTTTACTGCCGTTAGATGCAACGTTTGGCAATTAATTAATATATCAATGAAAGAATTATGTATATAAGTATGAATGTAAGTGTTGAGTGATATATAAATATATATATGTGTGTGTATTATCGTTCACAAGTATCTAGATAGATTTGGTCAATTTGTAGTATTTAACAAGATGTGAATTTGATCAAAAGTGTAGGAATCAACGATGAATTAATAATTACGAGCAACGCTTACTACTTTTCTCTGAAATCATCGGAATATAAATCTGATACGTTACATATTCCATCTGATCTAAGCTAATTACTATATTAAAAAGCATAGAGATAATTAATTTTAATAAATTCACTGTAATAACGTACGAAGGGACAACGTTAAGGGGAAAAGGGGAACGTTAAGTTTCAGCATTTCTCACGGAAGCAAATTGTGTATGTATAACGTTCTTCTGCAACTTCGTCTTTCCTCACAGACATTATATCAAAATAAAACTAAAAAATGTCATTCTTCCCTTTATTCCGCATCGTTTCCAACTTTTGCTTCTAATTTTAAGTAACACGTAACGCATTAAATTGTAAAGAAAATACAAGCTACGTTGTATACGTCGGTTTCTTACAACCAGCGCGAAACTCGGAGAATTGTTATTCAAATTAATACGAGATAACGACCAGTGACAAAAACGTGCGCAGGAGCACAGGGAAAAAAGTTAAACTCGAAATTCGATAAAATTAACATTTCCCCTTTTCCCCGTGCATCCACAGTTAACCTTATATGATGTTATATTTGCTTCTAATAAATTTCACTGGTTGTACCAACATCGATTAAGTCACCCTATCTGTGTATTTAGAATACGCTTTCTAATCTGTCTAAGCGATGCTTATGGAAAATGTAGAAATACCAAGGTTCGGAGAATAGGAGAAGCTTTTCGACGAATTCGGGAAACACCAGGAACCAGGAACAAGACGAAGATCTACGGATTCGCCTTGAAACGTAAGGTGGTCTCTTTGAACATCCTCTGCGAAGGTAATTAGATAACAGAAAATTAAAAGAGAAAATCCGCTGTATCTCGTGAACGAAGATAGATAAGAACGTACGTTCATACGAACTTTTTTCATTGTTTTTAGGTGTACAATGTACGAAGTGGGTCCCACATGTTCTGTTACAGCCTGTTTAATTGAAGTTCGTATAATACAATAGGAGCTCTCCGATTGTCCTCGCCGCCTATTATTTTTCGTTCATGTAATAAACGCGGCTGTTCGGATAGATGAATTCAACGAATATTCGTTAATCGTGCATTAATTAAAATTTCGTTCAGCTAAATGCAGTTTTACCGTAGGTATCGTTGCACTCGTACGTAGCTGCGGTGATTACGAAGAACCAAATGACCGCAGTTTGATTTCACTGCAGTTTTGTAATTTACATATATTTTCTTATCAAACATAGTATTATTATATTAGAAGCTGAAAATGCTCGACGAATGAGAAACAGGTCAGTTTCTTTTCATCAGTTAGCTGTTTCCGACGAGTATACTCGTCATGCGAATAAAAAATAGTTACAACTCGCCGTTTATATCGCGATTTCACTGAAAACTAAAGTATATTCGTAAATTTAATTTTGAATATTCGCAGGCCAAGACGAAAGAAAATGAGCGAATAAAAAATATAAATAATTATTACGAAAAGACTGTGCATAGAGTGAACAAAGTGGTTGTTCTTTTCTTTGTAACGCACTTTAGGCACGCGCTTCTCAAAGAGGACGCAACAGCTAACTGGTTGAAGAAGGCTATCCGCATCGGTTTCTGTTTGACGAATCAGCAAAAACACTGTCGTCAACGCGACCTAACGACAACGAAGATCTATTATATATGTCGGAGATGAAAGAACATCGGGACCTTTCCTTTGGAATTTTTGGAAAATCCCCAATACTTTAGTCTAGACTTTTTATTACAGCTGTACTTAAATAATAAAACTTAGAAATAATTGTTTATGATTTAACACGAGATTTGTGACAATAGGCTTGGACTCGAGGTGACAAATCTGGTCGCTAAACGTAGCCACGGTCACGGGATGGACGTTTTCGCCTAACAGAGGTGTGACGTGGTTCTATAACTCTCCTTAAAAAGATAGTTGACCCAAGGGGTACATAGAAAGTTCATAAGTTCAGCTTGACTTGGACTCTTGACAAATAAGCGCATTTGCTCTCCTGTTGGCCTTGTATTCGTTATTGAACCTAAGATTATTGTCATTAGCATTTCGAATATCTAATCGTCACGGGTAATTGTCAAATTCTGTAACAGTCATATAATCACCTTGTGAATTTATCATTATATTCATTTAGTGACTAAGTAATCATTGTTATTATAATATCGTTGGGAATTTTGGATCTTAATTGCCGAAATAATGGTATAGGAACACTAAATTTACACTTAGAATTTATATTAGAATAGTTATATATTTATTTGATAAACGATTTCAAAGATATTCATCGATACACACTTGCACGTGTCTCAGCACTTTCTTCCATGTTAACTGAACAGTTCACATTCCTTTGTTTTCGAGACGCCGCGCACACACGTACTTCCACACACTGATATTCACATACAAGTATCACTACTACGCACCTAACCTAGTCTAGCACATAGAATTATACACATCTCAATGAATATAAGTCTCTAGTGAGAACTTATTATTGCGTAGTGAAATTGTTTATTGCTAGTGAACTTTATTCTGTAATAATCATATTTGTACCATTAACTGTCATCTATATTGGTTAACAACAATGGCTAATCCAAATGAAGATCGTTAAACATCCTAACCTCAATGCTAACTCGACATATATATATGTCGGAGATGAAAGGACATCGGGGCCTCCCTTTTGGAATTTTTGGGAAAATCCCCAATACTTTAGTCTAGACAATTTATTATAGCAGAACTTAAATAATAAAACTTAGAAGTAGTTGTTATGATCCAACCCGATTACGTTTGCCCGAGATTTGTGACAGTGGGCTTGGGCTCGAGGTGGCACAACTGGTCGTTGAACGCAGCCACGGTCACGGAATGGACGTTTTATCTAACAGAGAAGTGCCAATATTATGGGACACACGTTGTATTAACAATCAAACCCCGGGCAGGAGCAATGTTGCCGCTACGCGGGACCGCCAAGCAAAGGCGGCTGGAATTTTGTTGATAACCCCGGCCAATATACAACAAAACGAATGCGGTCGAAAGGAGAGGAAAGTTTTCATCAGTCTTTTATTCTTGCGATCACCTTGGAGAGTTTTCGCATCGTCCTTACGTGCAGTTTATACCGAACGTCGCAGCAAACGTTACTTTGTGCTTCAAAATATATTCTACGTTTAACAAAGAGTTACCCCGTTGACCGTGGATTCGTTATTGAACCAAAGAACATTGTCATTAACATCTCGAGTGTCTAATCACCACGGTTATTTGTCCAACTCTGTAAAAATCATATTTATACCAGTAAATATAATGGCTAGTCCGAATGAAGATTCGTTAAACGCCCCTAACCTCAATGCTAACTCGACATATATATATATATGATTCTGTATCTGTAACGCGCGTGATTCATCGAAGGTAAAATTTTCCATTTCAGATCTAACGTCTCGGACGATTGTGAATCAAATTTCGATCCGATCGTTCACCGATTCGTTGGTATTGGGAACTTTATCGGTTTTGGGGTACGGAGGGAACCGCGAAGGCGGGCCGAGGATTATTCGTCTTTGGGGGGCATTATAAATTTCAGAGGTAATCAGGCGGCGCGATCTTAGCGGGGCATGTAGGGTGGAGGGTATGCAAAACGCGAGCACCAGATATCGGCCTAAGCATAAATTCCTCAAGCGTTGTGACACACGCCGCGGCATAATCTCACTAACGGTGTTGTTGTCGGGCCTGCGACGGCTCGAATCTGCGCGAACCGTGCAATATCGTCTGAGATTTATGGCCGACAAAGATAGACCGAAGTGATATTCGACACACGATGAATCGCGCTGCCACCCCGCGATTTAGATGCACTTCCTAATTGGCGAAATTGGCCCGGGCGCCCCCTTTCGTTAACCCGCCAGCTCCGTCGGCCAGCGAAAACCGAAGGATTTTCGTAAGCGTTTTTTAAGCGATAGCTCAGCCAAGTTTCTGAGGATCGGATCGGCCGAGGCCAGGCCGGCGTTGGAGGCCGCGGGTGGAGCGCGTTCCGGAGTGTGAAAAAGACCATCCTGTGTCACGCAATGTGTTCTCCGCTCCCATTGGCTCTCCTTTCCAAGAAGATCGTGAACGCCCCCGCGCACGCACGCGGGACGAGTTCTCGTGACCGGTGACAATATTCCCAGCCACCATTTTCGTCCCGCTGCTTTTTCCTTTTCTTTTTTCTTTCTCTTTCATTCTTTTTATTCTGTCCGCGGCTTCAACACACCGCCATTTTACCCGATCCGAGGGAAGATCCACGACACGCGGAATTACACGCGAGCTCGCGTTTAGCCCAACCTCGCTGCCAGACAACGCGCCACGTTAATTAAGAAAAATCAAAAGGTGCCCAGGATTTCAGCCGGTTTTTAATTAAACGGGGCGGGGGGACGAGAGGCTTTCGCGACAAGAGGCCGAACCAGAGAATAACGGCGCACCACGATTAATCCGTTATGAGTGGTAGCCGAAGACAGGCACAATCAATAATTCGCTCCCAGTCTTGTCTGGGCATCCATCTGCCCGGTTTCCTCCGCCGATCATCCTTCCTCGAGAAGGAGCTCTTCGTCAAATCATTTATAAGACCGAGGAACCTACTGTCAGCCGGGCGAACAAATGATATCTCCGCTCTCCGCGAATCCAGCGACGTCAACAGAATTTCGTGCAGCACTTGTGCCACGGAATGTCCGCTGCAGTCCACAGGATGCGTTAATTGACACGCTCTCTCTCTCTCTCTCTCTCTCTCTCTCTCTCTTTCTCTGTATGTCGAAGTACAATGAACGATGATACTCACAGAATTACACACGGGTTAGCAGAAAGTATTTCGATGATTAGCTACCCACGATGGATCTAAATTAAAATTAGTATAAAATTTATTTGACCGATTGTAGTATCTATTATTGATCGGTTAACAGGTATTATGCTATCAAACTGATCGATTGATATCATTTTATCGCGTGATGCACGTTATGTAGTTGTGGCTCGCGTTATCAATAGGATATCGACATTTGCGATTATCTCAAGACTTATTCACCAGTTTCCTTCAGGTTTCGGATGAGTACGGTGAATCCAAGATGGGATTTTGATCCGTAGTTTCTTCAGAAGCTGGAAAAGTCAGTTGGAGCAACCTCCTCGAGGTATGAAGGCGATCACAAGACACACTTATTTATTCTTTTGTTTGTTACACGACGTTAGCGACGCGCTGTTTCGATAAATGTTGTTATTATTAGTTTTAATAAAAATCTAACACACACACATGCGCGCATACTCTTTCCCTCTCCTTCTCTTGGGACTGTTATATTTCACGCGCGCGAGAACCAAGCGAACGACGAGGCCAATTAGACGTTTCCACGTCGACTCGTGCGAGTTTCACGAACGCCAGAGATTCGCGCCGAACGTGGCAAAAGCGAGAGAATTTGGTGGACGCATTCCGGTAGCGGCAGCTGCGATCCACACGCCCGGTTCGATAAATCGATCATAAAGCTGGGTGCCTCGTCTGGTAAGCGTTTCGCGGAGGAACCGGTGAAACGGCGATTCAAATAAATACGCAGCCATTGGCCATGAATCACTGATACCAATCGTCGTTCCACCGTCGTCGTCCTCGTCGTTCGCCCCGTAGGTTTCGAGAGCGCGGCGGCCGCTCATTTGGAACACTGGAAGCCTTCTGGTTTGATAGGTGTCGCATGATTGAAAGGTTGGCCTCGCGAGCCGATCGCTTATCGATCGATGATTCCATTTCGGTACGTTCTCCGGGAACTTCTCGAAGGGGCTGAACCGAGCCCCATTCGGAACAGCTTTCTTCGACGACCAGGAAGATATTCCACGAGATATCGTTGCGAGATTCGATCCCGGTTCTGGGACTAGAGACCTCTTTTCTCTGTCTCTCTGGCTGCCTGACGTTCGTGTTTCGGGACAGCACAGATAACGATATTGAGATATTGACTCGACACGGTCAACGTTTCGAGCTATTAGTCCGAGAACCGTACGAGATCCACGACGAGGGTCCGGGCCTCCGCTAGGACATTGAATAACAGAAGCCTGTCATGGCCAGGGCGAAACTTATTGGCCGCTTCCTTCGGGAATATTTGTACCGGTCACCGAGCCAGCGTCTCCGAATTCTCCGCGTCGAGAGTCGCCCGGGCCCGGAAAAAAGAATTATCCATGAATTTCGACAGCGATAAACGAGTGACGTGACGAAGAGGAATGTGACAGCGCGTACGACGCGCGGATGAATAATTAATAACGCCAGGGGGAACGTAGTCGGGCCACGTTTAACGTAGTTTCGCTCGGCCTCCTCGAGCACCGCTATCGGAAACTAATCCGACCATTAGGGTGACTTTACCCCGCGCCGAGGTGACGTTGCGCACGGGGCTGCCCTTTCAGGGGTGGGCGGTCTGTGTTCGGCGACGTCGCGTCATACAGCATCGATACATCAAGCTTTGCATGCCTGATATGGGAACCGGTCGCTTCTTTCCAGCCCACTCGCGGAATTACGTCACGAGCAGCAGCAGCAGGTTCATGGGAACCGAGGAGGCGACGTTACCGATACCGATCTCGCAGCAAAGTCGAAGAGAATCGAGGCGCGCGACTTAAAGCGGAAATATTTCCCCTAGCCACAGCATAGTTGGAATAAAATTTCGAGCTGCGAACGAAATAAGAAAGAATAGGAGGGCGGACGGCGAGTCTGTTTGCAAACAGTTTCGAGTAGACGAACAAGGACGCGAACAAACGATCGGCAGATCCTAAGGAAACAAACGGTGCTCCCTGAACAAATACTCGAAAAATCTGATTCCCTGTTGACGTCGGTGACTTGGCATCCGTTTACCCTATGAATCCGAGTTTGCTTGTCGAAAGGAAGAGGCTTGTCGCCGGGGGAGGGGACTGGAAGCCCCCGACTTTTATGCAGACCGATGTCAGAGGGTGCGACAGCCACGTGCCGATCTCTGTGGGATCATTTAGGGCAGGGTGTTAGGATCAAATCTACCGTGAATCGATCTCCCTGCACCACTCTCGTCTCCTGTAACTTTAAACCGTCGATTGTTCAATTTCTCTCTATTTTTCGTCACCAAACTATTCCCTCCCCGCCGGCCCTTCTTTTTTTTTCAACTGGCTCCTCTTCGTCGAGGGAAAAATCGACGACACGAGCGAAACTGCGTTTCGAAACGACCTTTCAGCCATCCAATCGCATACTAATTGGAATTCGAGCGAGATACACGGCTCCGAATTCTGCTTATCGATGCATACATCGTGTACATTTTCGCGTATCCGACACGTTCGCCGGGCTATTTCCAGGTAGAGAAAATAGCAAATCTAATCGACCCAGAGAAATTCTTTGTGTTGGCAATATCAAACCTGTACGGATTACTTTCGAGTACCTCGCGTCCTTCTGTACGTGCACACGTACACACTCCATCGTTTGTCTTATCTGTTTGCAACGCGATAATCGATCCAGATCGTTAAGAAAACGATTAATCAAATGGAAGTTTCCATTCGTACGACGTAACGACGTAAAGTTCGTGGAAGAAGACAATAAAAATTGCTTGGTAGAGTTGAGTTAAAGATGACGAATTGACGCGATGGCATCCACAATCCCGGGAATTATACCTCGTTGATAATTTAATGAACGAATCAACACTGAATACAATTAACGTAAAATATGATACGTTTATCTGGCGATGTTTATACAAACATGAGATCCAAATCAAATAGAAATGTCAAACGTAACTAGAACAGCGTGACAGAACAAAATGGATCACGCGTAATTCGATAAAACAATATAAAACAGGAAATATTGTGCATCTGTTATTTTCTTATAAAACGAAAGAAACTTTTGCTGCGACCTAATGTAAAATATAAATATAATCGAGAAGATACTGATATGGATGCTGAATCGACCTATAAACAACGAAAGTAAACGAGAAACGTGCAATTGCTAAGATTTTTATAACGTCGAACGTGCGAGTTCTTTGGCTTCAAAAGTGCAATCGCGACAACTATCGAAGGTTTCTTAGATTTCTAGCTACAATGATGGTAAAATGCTGGAAACAATGGCGTTGACGAAAATCTTGCTGAGAAGTTTCAAGTTCCTGGTATCGGATCAGATTTATTTTATTTATCATCGGCCTATCAGAATATCTTATTCCGCTGTAAATATGCTGCTACTTACGTACGTTACGTCACGCACACACGTAATTTGCGTCATTACTTAACCATGCAATTACGAAGTTTGTTGGAACCTAAGCCGAGCTACGTCTTTCCTATCGTCTTTAATTATCAAGATCCGTCACTCGGGATCACGCTCGATGGAAATCGTGCGCGAAAAGTTGGCGAGATCGATCGGAGCGTCTCTTAGAAACGCAAGAAACGAAAGCAAAGATACGGACGGTTGAAAAAGCAAGTCGGAGTCGGAGGGAGAAGGGAGGCCGATAAACGGGAAGAAAAGGGTGCAAAGGAGCCGGAGGCAGGCACGTCGTAGGTGCAAAGTTTAACAATGCGGTTCTACACGCTGCAGACCGCGCAGTGCGTTCACCTAGCACCTCGGCCTCTCTCGCTAGAGCAACGATTTATGTACGGAGAAGTCCGCCCACTTCTAGTATCTTCATCTCGGCCGGAGGACGTGCCTCTCGGCTCGAACGAACGAGCGGAGAACACGGGCAATCACGAGGAAGAGAGGGAACGAGAGTGACTGTCCTCGGTAACGGCCATTCCAATCTTTTTGCTCGCAACTTTTCGACACCACCACGACTTTACGTTTATCCTTAACCGTGTCCTGTCACCTGGCTCGCCCATTTTCTCCGCTGAAAACTTGCACAACCAATGGAGAGGAGGACAAAGAACTCGCGAACGAGCCAGCGTCGCTGAAAGTCACACTCTTCCGCGTCTCGACGAATTGATTAACGCAGCGAAACAAAGGTCCGTTCTTTAAAAACCTGGCGAAAGAGGCCAGCTATTCGATGGCGAATATACCTGCAGACCGAATGACGCGTACGAACGAGCTCGAAGCGATTCCTTAGAAACGTTTACGAAGAGAAGAAAGGAAGATAATTGAACGAGGCTAAGTTTTCGAGCAGATGGAGCTTGAACTCGTGAATTTAGAGGTTCAGGCAGATTTCGTAGAACGTACGATTACGGTTTGAACCTGCGAAAGGGTTAGGCTTGAAAGAAACGAAAAGTAAAAAAAAGAAAGAAAGTGTCGCAATCCGGTGGAATTTATTTGCACGGTGGAGCGGTGAAACGCGAAAGATAAATATACACGGTGTTTATCGATGCAGCAACTTGACCTGTTCACGGGGGAAGAACGATGCCAAGGAACGATAAAGGGTGGAAGCCTGGACCGTGCAAGTTGGCGATACTCTGGGCGCTGGCTCGTTATAAATCAGTCGGCAAACCATCCCTAACTAAATCGACTTTGCGTAACCAAAATTGGGGAGGGTGGTAGGTGGAGGGTTTGCGGTGGTTACCGGTGTGAAATGTTCCCATGGGGGGTCCCGAAGAAAAGAGAACGACCCCATATAGACGTTACGGACGATCCCTAACAGGACAATATGTTAGTCGCCTTTCGTTACGCTAGCCACCAGACATCCGATTATACGTATTATCCTGTAAGCGGCTGATCTCTGTGAGAGAATCGACTTTTATCTATCGTTTTGCCGCGGCACGGAAGGTCTCGTGACTCGTCGTTTGATAATTCACGATTACTCGTTACGTTGCATCGTCGTAATTCGACCGAGCGGCGTTTCCGTGCCTCTTGTTAATCAGCCACGATTTCGACGAGTAAACATTCCATTTTCTCAGGTAATTAAAAAGAGCGTTCATTATTTCGGGCAAAAATTAATTGGCCGCGCGGTGCGCCAGCGTTAACGAGAGTGTTTTGCGCGTCGATCATACGGCACGGATGGAAGAAGGAAACTCGCAGCACGGTGAAAAATGGAAAATGCGACCCGCGGGCGAACGAGGTCGTAAAAAAGACTTTCGTTTTCTCACGTGCCGCGCTCGGTCAGACGCCGCGCCGCGCCAAGCCGCGTCGGGGTTACGTCAGTCTAATTAAAGGAACGATGAAACTGCGCCTCGATAAAAAATTCTTGCGCAACCCGCTGAGAAAATACGCGTTCGAGGCCATTGTAAACGATTCCCCGGCTGTATTTTTATCTCGCACCTTCCTCCACGGATTACGATTCCTTTCGTAATCACCGATCGCTCGGTGATCGCTGTAGACGAGATTCCGGCCAATCGACAGAGCTCCGGTTTTTAACTCGCTGAACCCGGCTAAATTCGTACACTGTCACTCGTAGGTAGTTGCGCGAACAGCTTGCTCGATTTACGATAACAATACGCGAGTATCGTTAAAATCTATAAATCGATGGCGGACTAAAGATGGAAATCAATACTCGCTATCTTCTTTTCAAATCGATTCGTACAGATTATACGAGATAAATATTCTTATTTCGAGTCTTATCGATGACACGTTTAAATGAAATACGCGTTCGTCCAGGTGCCAACTAATTTGAAATACCATTGCCAGAATCACGACAGTCTGTTTATTAATTTAACAGAATCCTCTCCATCGCATTTATGCTGCATATCGATACGAGAACAACAAAGTCCATAAATGGTAAAGCTGATGCGTGACGCTTGCAGGTGCCACGATTTTCTCGTTGCGCACTATTGTAGCTTCTGCGATTAAATTTTATGGCGTCGCAGGGACGAAAGATCGCTGGTCTTTCAGTTCGCAACGTGGAAACGTTTCCGTCAAGAGCAAAGAAGAATACGGTGGCTACGGAAGACGAAACGCTTCTCGTTAGAAACTCGTCCGATCGCGGAATTAAACCGCATCGACGTTTTCCCAAGTGAATATTCATTTCTCGCCGGGAGCCCGAGCAACCGACAGATCCTGTTTCACGGTTTCTCTTTCATTATAAATCGCGTCTGGAAAGTATAATAAACCATTTCCTTCGCGCGTGCACGAGAGCCGCTTCCTTCCACCAATAAAACGTAAAACAACGACGATACAAAATGGAGAGAGAGAGAGAGAGACTCGAAAAGCGTGTGCACGCTGGTCTACTAGCGAGAGTGTAAATCCTGTGCAGGAGGAAAGAACTAATCACAGAGGGAGTATCCTCGTAAATCTCAGCTCCGTGTCATTCGCGAGTCGCAACTCAGGATTTAATAACACGCCAGAAGAGCTGGCCGGTGCAAGCTGTTATTTGGCTATGCACCACTTTCGCCCGTAGGCTAGTCACACTTTCTCGATCGGACTTTCATACTCTACATCGCGGCCAACCGTCGAAACCGTCGTAGGACCCGATCCTTGAAAACGTTTTACATCAACCGCTTTGTTCCACGTTACAACGACGATAACCGATGTACGATACGACGAACGCTAAATCGTTACACCCTTGTCGTACGCGAGTATCTTTGCCGGCGAGAGCGGAGGGTGGAAGGGCGAGGAGATCGATCGGGACCCCGCGCCACGGCGCCCAGACCTGACCCCCTACGAAAATGATTTCGTAGGGTGAGCACGGAAATCTGGCCTATCGATGACGGTGTCACCCTCGAGTGTCGGGATTAGAGATTAAATAACCAGCATCCCCGAGTTAACCGCCCTTTTAACGCCGCCCCGGGACACACAAGTGCCCGCACGTGAAATCGCGACCGAGGAGAATCAGCTGTCGCGATTCCAAGTCGCTACATGTCTCGTTTCGCTTTGACGTAACGAACGCTCATCGCTACTGAGCTTGGAATCGCTAAATTCCACATCTTTGCCATTGATATTTATAATCTCGGAAACTCGCTTGAAAATACTTTGCCGCGGGCAAATAATTGATATTTTCTGTTCTTTATTATTGATCCATCTTGTTCTATTAATACAAAACGAAGGAAACTCTTGGGGCAACATGGTATTTGCTAATTGTGCGTGTACTAATGAAGACCTACCCCGTTTATTTTCATCTGACTAAAGGTGAATGTAACTTATTTTTTATCCCTGGGGTTGTAGAAATTACCCGCAACGGAGAGTTCATAAAATATTTCCGGCTATTATTCTTTTATACCTCGTTTCCGGGTAATTGTTACTTACTTACTCTGTACATTTCTATTACTTCGTACACGTTTACGACTTTATTTGTACGCGATATTGCGCGTGCTAGGTATTCGACCGTAGTTTAATAAACTACATGAATTTCAATCCAATTAAATCAACTGAAATGCAACGAAATAAAATTTCAGTGCAAAGCAAGTGTTGGTTTAAACCATCCGCCAAAACTACCTTCCTGGTCGTGTTCGCCCCTTTGGTTACGACACGACACGGTAAATAAAAAGGTCGCGAGTATACTTATCTCCTAGTGGAGGAATTTCAGCCACGCGGTCAAGTGGTTCGCATTTTTTCCTCAAATTAACATATTCTTGCCGAGTTGTGCGTTTCTTGCGATAGTCTTTTCTGGGCTGTTCCTTTAGAATCGCCGAGTTGCGCAGTGTCTTTACGCCGGAAACGGATGGCCGCGGCCTATCGGAATGAGATCATTAAGAGGAGATTAGAGGTGGTCGGGCCAATTAAAATTTTACAACGGACAAGCGCGTCTCTTCCGAGTAGCGGCAACGAGAACGATACGCCAGGTCACGAGTAGTCGGACTGTAATTGCAGGCGCGTGGACATCGTGGTCGATCAGCCTCGATAGGATCGACGTGACCGACGAGGACTTGCGATTCCACTGGCTGTCGAAAAACCAGCAGAGGTCGACCTTGCCCCCTTCATTTCTAACCAAGTTTCGCCAACTTGTAATTGTTTACTACGGAGCACCAGGATCGGTGTATCGATAGATTGGCACAGCGCAGCGGCGCGTTACGCGGCACGATATTGCCAAACCGTAAGAAACAATAAAGCGCGGTATCTCGGGCCGCGATCGAACACGAAGAAACCAGCACGCAACACGAGCTTCTTCCTCCGAGCCGTCACATCGAACCGTGTCCAGGCATTACGACACACCGACGAGACGCGACACGACACGACGTGACCTCCGCTTCTTCCTACGCGCCAGTAGAGCCCGGAGTCTTTTTATTTAAAATAAATATGACAAACAGTTAGACGAAATTCAATAACAAATGAGTCTGTTCGAAGATAAAGAGTTCCATTACCTTGTTTGACAAAACTAATTATAGTCGTGTAGTTTATGATAAAAATATAATAAATAAAAATGTAATAATTCTTGTAGTTTATATATTACTATAATTAGGTTTTTTTCAAACCACAATTTCGAATAGTAACATAATAATAAAATAAGAAATAACAGTTTTTGGTTTATATACGTATAATAGATGTACTAATTATTGTAAATTATTCGCTGTTAATAGCATTCCACATTCAAACACTTCGTCAGATAATGGACTGCATGATCATTAATATAACAGTAGAGGAAGAAAACAGCCGTTCAACTGGACCTGATAATGGAAGAAGAGCACTTGTTGGCAAGATCAATCATGTTTGAAAGGGTACGCACTATGCTAGTCGTATTATATCTGATTAAGAATATAAGAAGAATGATATAATTAGAATATAAAACGAAATTAATTAGATAGAAGTAGACGGTACCAGCGATCACACGTATCGGAAGTCTGTAATTTTGAAACGGAAGTTTCATACTACGATAGAAAGACAATTATGTTTCGAACGTTATGTTCAAAGTCAAACAGCGAATATCTAAATTTCAAATGAGGTAACGAGTAATACGATAATTTATTTTTCATTATTTGCCGTTGGATAATTGATATCGTCCAAGATGAAAGAGCAACTAACGAATAGATACAAATTTTATTAATCAACACATTATATGTATACAATTAATTAATATACAGGGTGTCCCAGTATCGATGGTACAATCGTGGAGGAGGAGATTGTATAACGCGTGAATAAATCGTTTTCTTTCGAGGCTTTGTCCTCGGGAAAATCGACCTTGAATTTCCTCCGAGTACCCATGCACTTGACTACTGTTAAATGATAATAATTGTCGTTAAAAATAGTATTCTTGGTAAACGGACCTCGATCCATTCACGCAGGAACGTACATATCGAATCAAAAGTTTATTCCAAAGACAAGGCAAGTCTTCCACAATTAAAAACGAGAAAATTGTTGAAGTGGTCACCGCTTCTAAGGAAACTCTACATCTGTTCTTTTTCATTTTTCTGAAGCATCGACAGCGTATAGACAATAGACTAGGACGAAGACAGACCATAGACAGTTAACAGGCGACGATGGCTTCGGGGTTTTCAATTATAAGGTAACACTGTCAGCACGCGGACCAGCTCAAATTATATTCCTACTTGTACTTACACTTCTGTATTTAAAATATATTTTCCACTTTACAATTTATCCACGCGTTCCTCTGTTCACACATATAACAACCTCGACAGAATCAAAAGTTTATTGCAAAGACAAGACAAGTCTTCCACAATTAAAAACGAGAAAATAATTAAAATACGTTGGGAAACGTGCGCGAGGATTTCATTCGGAGAATACACCTGTGCATAGCGTACGATGGCCAGCATTTTCAACAATTTTCCCATTAATAAAGTACATTATAAGAATTGCATGCTTTCTTATTACCCATAAACCTACGGCATATGGTTCGTATGGCATCGTATAGTATCGTTTGTATATGCATCACATTGTACAGGTATTATTTTATTTGATATATTTGAGTAATTACTTGAATAAACGATTATCTCGATAATGCCCAGTCCTGGTGGAACCAAAGGTGTCTTGGCCCCAGGTTTATTGGATATTCAGCGGACGTTGCGTATCACCTGCTGGCCGGGCCCGATGACTGCTCGAATTCTAATTTACCGGGCAACGAATATTCGTTGGCTGTGCACGGCCCGGCCGGATTGCGGAACTAGCAGCGAGCAACACGGAGTAGCAACCGAAGCAACGCGAGGAAAGGTGAAGGGAGGCGAGACGAGGCGAGGCGATTCCCCGATCGGGCCACCGGGCCCCACCGTATCGTTAATTCCAGGTTGTAAGCGCATAATGTATGCGGCCATTAACCGTAATGAACACGGCCGTGCTTTCTTCCGAAGAACCATATTCCGGAGAATTTGCCGGGAATTTACGACGCACGACACGCTAAGAAGGCATGAATTACGTCAGTGCAGCGTTAAAACCGTCTACGATCGACGTCGCCTTCTCGCTAGGCTGGCTGCTAGCTTGCGTAGCTGGACGGATAACACGGACGAAAGATGGGCCGGATTTTCGGATAATCGTGGAAAGCATAGCGCAAAAGACGACGGTACACGGAGACTGGGACGCTCCTGTGTGCCTCTTCGATCGAAATATTCATGAGGGCCTGGAGAAATTTGTGGTCGAAAATTGTCGGGAATTCTCGTCGGTGTCCGACAAATCGCCGGCTATTTTCTTAATATTATAATCGTGCTGTTTGATCGGCGCGGAATAATTTTTCAGTTTGTCATCGCAGTGGCCTCGTCATGGGAACGGGAATTACGCTTCGAGATTAGGAAATCGACAGGGGGCGCGTAATCCCCGTTAGATCCGTCCACGTAAAACAAACACACCCACCAGTCTCGTCGAGTTTGCCATTGTATTCTCACAGGCTACAGGAATTATACATCCCCCTAACGTCGTTTAACTTTGTCCGCTGAAACCTTACGCCCCCGTCCGTGTCGTTCCGCGTGCGTTCCATATTCTTCGATCGGATTAGAACGCGCCGTGACTTCTCGTTGGAGAACGCAGAATTTGGTGGAACGCGAACGAACGAGAAGGAGGGTAACGTGGCTCGTCGACGCCTCGTTCACAGTCCAGTTGGCAGGAACGCGATTAATCGACTATCCAGCAGCGCGAACAGAGGGCCATCCTCCATCAACCAGTTGCGGTTCCTTTTTGTCCGACGACATGGGAAACGAGCATCTCTGCGCGCGTCTGCCCTCGCTCCATTAACCAGATAATGAACCGATCGCGAGTTAGTCCATCATCTTCGTAGCCGTGGAAAGGGGACGCGAGCATCGTCCGACGTGGCGCTCAGACCACAGCAGTTTAGAAAGTATATACGCGCGTTGATATTTTCGTTCGGTGAAATCCGAATAATATCGCGGCGGAGGCGGAGGAAACGCGCCGCTGGGAATGAGATCGCGGCGATAAATCGCTGTAGTCTCGAACCAGCCTCGCGCAATAACGATAACAAGCTAATGGCCTAATAAATAAGTAACCGGAGTCGCAACCCTTTCCGAGTTTAAAATTTTAGAGGGGAAGGGTTGGTCGGTCGGTCGTCGCGTGTGAAACGTTTCAAGTATATCGATTCGAGACACCGACAATATGGTCCAGAGAGGGGTGGACGCCGGGCAAACAGGAGGGCGGTCGAATTTGTAACACCCTTCCAAGCCAATCGAAAACTAGTTTTCGCTCGAATTTTCATTTATGTATTTATTTAGTAATTTACGAGCGATACAGAGTTAATTTCAGCCGGTAGACCTGGAAATCCGCACGATTAACACTAGAACTACCGACAGTTAACACGAAGCTATTTCTACCAAAACCAGTGAAAATGACTGATCTTTAAAATTTACATTTATTGATTTATTACTTTCTCACAGAAGCGATTCCATGTTACGTAATACTTTTTTGCTACTATTAATCCATCTAGGACCATGACAAATTTATAAAATTGTAGAACCAGTCAGTTTGACTGCTGTGGTATTTTTAGCGTTAGCATTTAGCGATGTAGCGATTGATCTGGAATTTTTCTAATAACTGATATCGTCATATCGAAGGATACGCGGTAAAAATTTGAAAAATCATGGCAAGTTGTACGAAACGAAGAAACTGGTTAATTGGGCTTCGATAAACAGATTGCAGGATCCTTTTACACTTTGGCAAGTTCCAGTCATTTTCACTGGTATTGGTACAAGTAGCCTCGATATGAAATTATTTTCAGTTTGAATACACAGAAAACAAAATAAAATTCATTGTATTATTCCTTTAGTTATCGTTGCGAAAGTCATTACATCATTGTGGAAAAAATATAACACGAAGTAGGAATTTTAAAATAAAATTGTAAAACCAGCCAATTTGGCTGGTGTGGTAGTTCTAGTGTTAACATGATTGCACACATGTTCTTTCATATGGCAACGTTCTTCTGATCTAAAATTCTGGGTCGGGCCTTTAGTCTTAGTTTCACTGTCCTTACGCTTGTCTCGTAATCTCGCAATTATTTGTATCTTGTTGCTAACTATTACGTATAATCGCTGGTGTTTCTTAATTCCTTCAAATTGCTTGTTGAAATACCTACAATACACCTATGGGTTATCGTTCAGTGAATATCCAATTTCCTTTGATTGATTTACTGGCGACATAGCTGCGACATAGCCGACATATTACACAGGAAGGAAAGAGGAATTACAAATATAACCAAAGATGAGATACCAAAGTACTTGGAAGGGAGGATGAAGTGGAAGGACAGGAAAATTATAGCCAGATTCAGGTGTGGAAACGAGACCAAAGCGAAGGAACACTGGAAAGAGGAGGGAGAAAAAAGGTGCAGGCTATGTAAAAGGAAAGAGGAAGACCTGAGACGTGTAATAGAAAAATGCGAAATAACGGGAGGACCAAAAGACATGGAAAAAGCACTGAATGAGACTGGAGAAGGACTAATGGAATTAAAAGCAATAGTAGAGAAGAGAAGGGCAAAAGCAACACAAGACGGGGAGGAAGCACAAGAAGGTAGCACAGCAAGAAGGCAAAAGACCAAAGTGACAATAATGTGTAGTCATAAGTTGCAATAGTTTGTAGTCATTAGTTTTAGCGACTAGAGATAAGAATATGCCAAGGAGTACAATACAATAAATGTAAGAAATGTAAATCGAAAGTTGGTCCAAAGCCGAAAGGCGCGGACTAAAATAAATAATAAAAAAAAAAATAAGAGGAATTACAATGTAAAATACACAAGCAAAAGGAGCATAAAAAAACTGATTCGCAACAATTTGTTAATGAGAGTTAAATAACTGGGAAGCTGGTCGTCCGAATTTACAAAAGGAAGTAGAGAAGCTTCTACTCAGTCGGAAATACTATTTGCTTACGTAATTGCGTGTTCCTGTCACGGACACGCTAAATCTATCGTGATATCATTTATAAAGAAGCGAACACGGAAGACCGGAGTATTACGTAAGGACGCGAGCGACCATTGAAATTAACAAGCCAAGTGAAGTAGCAGAAAACAGTGAACAAGGTTATCGATCACTTTGAATATAAAAATAATATCACCAACGTTCCCCGCCTCCCTCAGTATTAGCATATTATCATTTTGCTAAATACGGTGTCCTCTGTGTCCTTCGAATCGCTTTTCCAATAAGCCGAACGTACTTTGTTTGATAAGAAGACCGCAGCGTATTCTACCTTCAGCTACGATCACGCAATTGTAAACAGCTCTTTAAGCGAAAGGATTTCTCAGATTCCTACAGAATCGAAAGGTAAATGCAACGGGTCCGTTTGCCACGTTCGCCGTGTTAATATGCGATATACTTGGACAGCCTGGAATCTGCAACGAGATTCCGCGACGCTGGAACCGCCGGAGTACGGAAGAGAAGTGTGAAGCTGGAAATCAGCAAGTCAACGCTGCCGTAGCTCGCAGAGACGATTCCGCTCGTCGTTTTTCCCCGTCCTTGGCGCAGGCATTCATCGACGACTGAAAGGAAGCAGGACGCCGCTTGTCCTAGAGCAAAAAACGATGGCCGATACAAGACGGATCCGCTTCGCTTCCGCGTGCATCGAAATGACAGGAGGCGTGCTCGCGGCACGGCACGCTTGTCCCGCCGCCCCTCTTTGCCATTTCAATGCTCCAATCGACGGTGACAGTGACAACTGTAACACCGCACACCCGATACCCATGAGAATCCCGTGGCTGAGCGAGTTTGTTCGCTGTCAATGGAAGAATGCCAGCCTATCGCGGAAAAACTGCCGACCGATCGACTAGTCGACGGATACATCGGCGTTTCTTCGTGAAAAAGCGCCCTAACGTTGATGGAAAGTCGAGCGGTACGCAGGATGGCCCGCAATTCCTGCGAATGGTATCAAGCAGATCCTATGGCTCGAAATGGCACGAAAAGCAGCAATTGCATCGCAGGATGTGTTCTTGAGAAAGTCTAGTTTGGAAATTTGGCGGACGTATGCGAATTCGACCGATTCTCGGATGCATAGGAATGAATAATTAACAGGAGATTGTTGCACGCGCCAAAGTAAACTGAAAATGAAGAACGATGTTTCGTCGTTCGAGCCCCCGTTCCGGGGAATTCAGGAGAAATAGCGGTTGAACGTGTTAGCGAAGAATTAACTCGATACACGCTGGAAAGATTGTTTTGTTTTTCACAAGGTATATTTTCATTGCAAAATTACGATCAAACGGCGATCATTTGGTTCTTCATAATACTTGGATTAGATTCAACTAGAATCAAACATACTATAAACTCTTATAATCCAAGTTACAGAGCCACGGCAAAATAATTTACTTATAATTCTCAATGAGAATTGATTGTAAAAAGTCTGCCAAATAAAAAAAGAAATAATACTTGGCGATGTATAATAGTACGTTATACAGCACATTTCTATGCATTAGGTCGTTCGCAATGTTTCTTTCGTTTTATAAGGAAATGATAGACGCACAATATTTTTTGTTTTTATATTAGTTTGTTGAATTATGCACGAACATAATAACAGAAATAGAGCGAAATGGATCACAGCTAATTCAATAAAATAATATAAAACAGAAATTGTTGTTCACCTATTATCACCTTATGAAGATTAATATATAGTTATTAATAATTATACTTATATTATTATATATAGTTATATAATAATATATATAATAATATTACAATAGTACGTGATAGTACATTATATAGTGTATGTATATTATTATATAGTACTATACTATTACTACGTACTTGGAAGGCAGGATGAAGTGGAAGGACAGAAAAATAATAGCAAGATTCATATGTGGAAACGAGAGCAAAGCAAAGGAATACTGGAAAGAAGAAGGAGAAAAAGATGCAGATTATGTAAAAGAAAAGAAGAAGACCTGAAACGTGCAATAGAAGAATGCGAAATAACGGGAGGACCAAAAGACATAGAAAAACACTGAATGAGACTGGAAAAGGACTAACAGAATTAAAAGCAATAATAGAGAAGAGAAGGGCGATACAAGACGGGGAGGAACGACAAGAAGGAAGCACAGCAAGGGGGCAAAAGCCCAAAAGTGGCAATAGATTTTAGTCATTAGTTTTTAGTTTTTAGAGATAGAATAATTTAGGGGAGTGCAATACAATAGAGCAGATAAGAGGGGAGGTAGATGTATAAGAAGCGAAATAAGTATAAAAGACGTAAAACCGAGAGATGTAAATTCGTCCAAAGGCGAAAAGTACAGACTAAATAATAATAATAATAATACTATGGTAAAATAGTACTATGTTATCGTTTGAATTGAGTTTCGAAAGTCGATATATAACAATAAAAGCAGCCCTTGTAATTGCCGCGGAATTGCTTACGAAACAACGTTCTTCCTTAACAAGCTCCTCATTTCCAGATTCTTTAACCAGGTAACTGTGGATTTTAGTTTCAGAAATCTCTCATGGAGTTAGGTCGTGGAGTAAATAAATACAAGGGAAATACAAGCATACGCGTGAAACGCAGCTAATTGGTTAATTCTCGAATTATAAAGCAGATTGAGAAAAATATTCTGAACAGGTAGAAAGACGACGGATGTGGATACGACGAGCGATGCTTAAACAGCGAATGTGTATATTATTATATAGAGTAAATAATAAAATAAATTATTTAATTACATAGAACAGTGGCAAATGATCGGGATACGAGCAGAGGCAAATTTTGAGATTCGATTCTCTGGAGAATGAGAATGAGAACTGCGTTTTTAACTTCCTTTTAACACGTAGAGTAACCTCCCATCGATTGTCCAAGCGGGAATTGACCACGTTTACGTACACTTTGCACACCTTCGAACCGTATTTTCTGAAAACGGAAAATCTCCGACGCGCTATCCTTATCTCCGATTTTCGTTTTATTTCGAGCCATAGACTCGCCCTGGTCCCATTTGTACCGCGAATTACGAGCCACCCTGTAGTCGCTGGAAAAAGGATAGAAAAAGCAAATTTCCCACTACGCCCACTTTAAAGCCCTTTCGGCGGAAGGGTTGCGTACGAAATTTCTACATCCATCATCTCCGTTGGCAACCCCTTCACGGCCAACCCCCGACCGGCACGCGCCATTATAATGCTCCGGCTGAACTCGCTCGAAATTTAACTGCCCTTTAAAACTTTAACTACGGTTTACGAGCTCGCTGGCGCACGTACGACGAGAGCCAGAGAACAGCATCGAGCACGGTGAGGCGCCGTCTGTTTTTACGAGCCTTCTATCTCGCGCCCTTTTGTTGCACCAGCGAATCGACCAGGCAAAATGGAAATTTCATGCAAGAGCTTCACGACGGAGACGTTATCCCAGGCCTCTGGGATACGTTCGTAAAATTTCCCGTAGAACAGTAAAATTGCAATAAAAATTCCTGCCACCACGCCATGGACGCCGCGAAATTTCCAACGGTGAAAACACGGCGAACAGGTTTTCGTGGCGGTGCAGAGGGTTGTTCGACAGAACGAAGCAAGTGAAAAAAACGCCACATCGCACAGAGACTAATCAGCTCGCGACACTATAATCGTCGCTATCACTCTGTGTCATTACGCACTCGTTTTACTCGCTTTGTTCTCTCAGTCAACCGAACAGTCCGTTACATCTGCTCGCTATGTTTTTACCTTAAGAGAGTAGTCTTGGTAGGGCGGTAATCGCAGAGCGGGAAATTCAAAATCCCCTTTGGGAATTCAAAATTCTAATGAGGCATCGTTCTATAAGTTCTAAGGTAAAAGCAGGACGAATATTTCACGAAAGAAATGTCTGAGAAGAAGAAGGCGGTGAAACGTAACGACGATTCTTCATACTCGATACATTGCAGTTTGTTCCGTGATATTTTTATTTTTATTAATACACTCGCCTTTTATTTTTATTAATCAAAGATTTGAGCGATACATAACTTCTATGTAAATATTTAATTTTGTTCGTAAAATAACGTTTGAATTTTCCCATCTCGCGCTTCCATTTCAAAGTTACGATCATTTCAAGTCAAAGTGTTCCAATTCGCTTTTCGGAGTATCGCCGACTACATCTATATACTTTACAACTTTCCCATGACTATACGTTTATCGGCTGCCGACATTTATGCAAATTCGTGCCTTTACGAACAAGTATAATTTAAAAAAAAGCGCTCGAGTGGAAGATCTACTAAACCTTGTAAAAAGTAATTTCGGTGTTTTATACGTTTTTGCATATCACGAGCTTGCCCTTTCACGTCTTGAAATATCGCACGGACGCATAAAAATCCGCAGTCGACTTATTGGAATTTGAGCCGAAGGGCTACGAATTTGCCGCTCTTTCACCATTCTCCTTCTGCATCCGTGCGCGTGTTCGCGCGTATCGAGCGGATAGACGGAAATTCCGGTTAACGGTCGATGCAACGAGGTTCCACGAGCGAGCGAACGAACGTTGGTAGCCGGCAGAAGGTTTCCCAGAGCGGAAAACCGGAGGAAAATTCAGTCCGACTGGTGGACTCGCAGGGAACTCGCTCGAGAGAACAAAACCGTGCTATTGTTTCCCTCTAACAAGCACGGACAGCTAGGTTCTGGCCTTCGTGCTCGAATCGAGCGATGGTATCGCGCGTGACCCCGCGTTCAAACGTAAACGGAGAGATTTCAAGTGGCCTGAAGGGTGGAGGCCAGAGGGGAAGAGGAAAAAAACGCGGAGGAGACAAGAAAAGAGAAAAGGCACGCCACGCGAGGATAGGAGAGGAGAGGAAAGGAGAGGTTGCCGTGCAAAAATTCCGCGCGTAGGACGAGCGGAAATCCTTATGGAAATGGCTCGCGACCGCGCTCTCGCTAACGGAAGTCGAGAGACGTGGAGGCTAGCGTATCCTGTTTGATAAAACGCTGCAAACCAGATAGAAGGGAGTCACTGCGCCGATGGTACACGAGATTATGGTAATCTTTGCCCGTTCCAAAGAGACCTCGTCTTTGGATTTCAACGGGCCGCCAGATATCATCTTTCACGGTAGAGATGGAAGAAAAAGGAAGAAGACGGGCAAAGAGAAGAGAAAGGGAGGAAGAGAGTAAATTCGTCGAGAAGCTGGCGTTAAAATCGAATCGCCCGGATTTATGTGCGGACGACTCGATGCAACGAATATTCCTGATAATATCCCTACGAGGTTTATTCGCGAGGAAAGGTGAACAAAGTGGCGAAAGAAGAAAGAAGGAAGAAGGAAGGTTTGATAAGTTGGAACCAGTTGCTGCACAAGTGCGTATATCACGCGACATGGATGTTTTCGTTTATTATTCATGATGGGATGTTGGCAGCGGTTCTTCGCGAGCGGTGATTTAGCGAGAAAAACAGCGCCGTTTCCAACGGCGACAAGGCGGAGGAAAGCTTGTCCCGGCATTCTCATAGATCGAAAGCGGACCGCGGTGTTGCGTAATTGAATTGAATTAGGAATGAATCGAAAGCGAAATCGAAAGCGTTTGTGTGCAAATCACCGCGAGAAATCATGGCGAACCGATCGCCGTCTCGCTTGCGAAATACGCCTGCTGCGAGAATGCGTTTCGAAAGGGGATGACGACGATGATGTCCTTTTCTCGCTTGGAAAATTCCCATCTTCGAATCGATGACGAGCAACGAAATATTCGCTCGTACCGGTGGGTCCTTAAGTGCTGTACGAATACGAGTACGCGGCGGATAATGCGAATAACTTCGATTAGGGTTCGATATCCTGAAACTCTTGAAACTCTGACGAGCCTTAAAAAGATCATGCTTATTTTGATCTAATCGTTGAAAACACTCGAAATTAACACTAGAACTACCACACCAGTCAAATTGACTGGTTTTACAATTTTATTTTAAAATTCCTGCTTCATGTTATACGTTTTTCCACAATGATGTAATGATTTTCGCAAGGATAACTAAAAGAATAATATAATGAATTTTATTTTGTTTTCTGTGTATTCAAACTGGAAATAATTTCGTATCGAGGCTACTTGTACCAATATCAGTCAAAATGACTGGAACTTGTCAAAGTGTAAAAGGGTGCTGCAATCTGTTTATCGAACCTCAATTAACCAGTTTCCTCGTTTCTACAATTTGCCATAATTTTTCAAATTTTTACCGCGTATCATTCGATATGACGATATCAGTTATCAGGAAAATTCCAGATCGATCGCTAGATGCTAACGCTATAAATACCACACCAGTTAAAATGACTGGTTCTATAATTTTATAAATTTGTCAACCCTCGTTTAGGGATCCTAGATGGATTAATAATAGCAAAAATGTACCACATAACATGGAATTGCTTCTGTAAGAAAGCAATAAATCAATAAATATAAAAATATTATTTATTATCGCTTAGTCCGTGCCTTTCGGCTTTGGACGAGCTTTCGGTTTTACATCTCGTTTACCTATTTCGCTTCTTATGTATCTACCTCCCCTCTTATCCACTCTATTATATTGCACGCCCTTAATTATTCTGTCTGCAAAACTATGGCAACTTTTAGGCTTTTGCCTCCTTGCTGCGCTTCCTTATTTTCGTTCCTCCTCGTCTTGTATCGCCCTTCTCTTCTCTATTATTGTTTTTAGCTCTGCCAGTCCTTCTCCAGTCTCGTTTAGTATCTTTTCTGTGTCCTTTGGTCCTTCCGTTATTTCGCATTCTTCCATTACACGTCTCAGGTCTTCCTCTTTCCTTTTACGTAGCCTGCATCTTTTTTCTCCCTCTTCTTTCCAGTATTCCCTTGCTTTGGTCTCGTTTCCACATCTGAATCTCGCTAATATCTTTCTGTCCTTCCACCTCATCCTCCCTTCTGAGTATTTTGGTGACTCTTCTTTGGCGTATAAAAATATTCCATTATTAGGTATTTTTGAAAGACCAGTCATTTTCACTGGTTTCGGTAGAAATAGCTTCGTGTTAACTAACGGTAGTTCTAGTGTTAATATATATATATACACAGTGGCTCAGTGAATGACCTTAATAATGTACATTATAGTAATTTGCTCAGACAAGTGAATGTCAATAGGAAGATGAAAGTCTTGAGATTATGTCAATAAAATTTGAAAAGGATTCAACAACGTAGGAAGGACTTATGATACATTTATTAGAAACACGCATTGACTCGCAAAAATGTTTATATATATTGCCAATACGATATCGTCGTTACGTTCTTATTGACAAAGTGCATTTTCCTCGTACGTTCAATATTTATCGATGATATCAAGGCTCCCTTTCCGCACGTACGATAATGTTGAGAAGCCTGAAAAGGTATTGGCGATATACGCATGTATATTGGTTGTCCGAGGGTCGCTTAAAAAGCCGCTGAAAGTCGTAAAAACGTCGAAAGATCTTGAAGATCTTGATTATTTCGATGAGTGTTGGAAGCTCGGCGTACGGTCGATATTTCACAGACACGTGGAACTGACCCAAAAAACAGCATCACTGGCATAACACGTGAAAGAGAGTGCAGGAAGTTTGAGACGCCGGAAACGCAATTGACCTCGAAATATTCTCGCGAGACTCGCAAGATCTTCGAGACGTTCGAGACGTACGCCAGTTCTATCGAATCCTATCCGAGGCGATTCGAACGATCTCGAAGAAAGCAACGAATCGTTGGGAAACTGAGGCTCAAACTGTTTGTCCGTGGAACGAGAGAACGCGCGTATCTGCTGCACGATCGATCACAGAGGATAGAGAGACGAGTGATCGTCATCGGTGGCAGGTGCGTCTCGACTTGCAAGCTGAGAAGACGGCAGCAGAGCGGAGCAGATTCGAAGTCGATGAGGACGAGGCGCGAGAGGAAGACAGAGAACGGGCGAGAGGGAGGAAGAGGGACGGGAAGAGAAACGTAGAAGGAGAACCGCGAGGGAGTGAGTTATCTCGGGCTATCTCGTTCGCTGAGCGATCGTCTTTTGGTTCAGCTAACGCGGCAGTGCCGCGGCGAAACCGGAAATTACGTCTGGGGTTCCATCTCCGGTGTTGTGCGGAGAGTTGGTGCGCGCCTTGGCGGAATTCTCCGTGAGAAAACGCCACGCCAACCGCCGCCGCGCCGCACCGCACCACGGCATCGCTTTCCAGCAGTTATTAAACTTCTAACCGCGCCTCCTCCTTTCCGCCACTTCGCCCCTTGCTCCGTTGTTGTAATGACAAAACGGGGCTGGGAAAGGGGTTGGAGGAGGAGGCTCTCGCCACCGTTTCGTATCGTTTCCCCGAGAAATCCACACAGTTGCTCGCGCTTTCGTCTCTCTATCGGCGTATTCGCTCTGTCGCAAAGTAGATCTCGTCGTCGACGTCGTGGCCGATTAACGAGTTTAGAACAATCGGATCGTTCAGTTCCCAAGCTTCTTCCCAATTCTCTCTCTCTCTCTCTCTCTGTCTTTCTTTCTTTCTTTGTTGGTTTTCACCACGTTAATCGCCCAACTCGCGCATTTTTCTCGTCCCCGACGCGCTATCGATTTTTGTAATCTACTCTCGACCGTCGAGGAAGGGGGTTGTCTCGTCGGTGACGTCACTAGGTCATACATCAACTCGTTATCAGCACGCCGCCTCCCTTCTTTCTTCGAAGGGAGGCCTGCAGGCAGTGGAAAATGGAGAAAGAGTGGACCGACGCGGCGAGAGAGCTAAGCTATCCGCGCGTGAAGGACGATGATGAAAAAGCGCGAAATTTGTACCTTTTCGAGCACCGAAAATTTGAATAAAGCGTCGCTCTGTAAGTCGTAGAGTGTCGTACAGGTACGATCGTTGGATACGCGTCGGGAAAGCGTAAAATGGAAAAGTTGCCAATGCTCCGATAGACGTTAAATGTTAGACTGAGCCAAAAGTTTCTTTCGTTTTATAAGGAAATAATAAAGGAAAATTGGATCGTACGTAATTCGGTAAAATAATGGAAAAGAAAAAAATGGCGTACGTCGATTGTTTCCTTATGAAACGAACGAAATTTTCCGGACTACTTAATTTCGTTGCATCTTAGTTTAAAAGGAAATTGCAGAATGTACACAGAAACGTAGAATGTCGTGAGTGCGTGCGCTCGTAATTTCCGTGAACGATCAAACGAGAAAACGCAGGATGAGGATAAGGAAGGAGAGAAGGGAGGGGGAAAAATTCGCAAGAGTCCAAACAGCGGTTCTAATTTTATTGCGGCGGATCGAATCGGACGTTGCATGCAGCCCTCGGTGCTTGTCAATCCTCCCCCAGGAAAAGCCAGTCGAGAGAGGAAGGGGAGAGGTCTGGACGAGAAGAAGAAGGAGGAGGACGAAACGGAAGCTGAAGGCGGTCGGTATCTGACGAGATAAGAGCGCAATCTCTGCTCCCTGTCCACCCTCTTCCCCGTCCCTCTCAGAGAGATCAAATTTTCTCCAACCCTCGCTCCTTCTCGGAACGCGTTTTCCCCTATTCTTCGAGAAATCGTTCAACCTTTCCGCGTCCGAATTTCCTTCTCTAGTTCGTTCCTCCTCTTTTCTCTTTTTCTTTCCTCTTTCGTACAGGGTGTCCGCGCGTTCCACGAACCAACTTTCCAAGCGTGTTCTACAGGCGAAGATGAGACTAAAACGTCACCACGTAGCAGCAACTCGACGAATGATTCGTTAAAAAGTTGTAACAAAAGTATGCTACGTAAAATTATACATAGATACGTATTTGATCGATGAAAAGTTTCGTTTTACAGCGAAATAATGGATGCACAACAATTTCCGTTTTGTATTATTTTATCAAATTATGATCCATTTTGTTCTATCAAATTGAAGATCACAACGTTCGACGGATTAGGCTTCGTGTTTGTATAAAGATGCATCGTTGTAAAACAAAGACACTTTTCAAACAACCTAATATTTGATCGATGAAAAGATATCGAATTTCTCGTAGAGTTTCATTCTCGCGATTAGCTTTGTAACCAGAGCGAAAAGAAATCGCATGATACAATCACGCAGAAGAATAATAAACACACCTGTGTGTACCTTATGTCGCACACATATAATTATTATCTTATATTATCCGATTAACCAGTTGCTCAATTTTTGTTGTTACAAGAATTTACATAAAGTTGGATGGACGAAAGAAATAGCAATTTTAAATGAAATTTCGAATTTTTACCGAGCCTGCTAAGGTCAGTGTTAAATGAACGACGAGAGGAGGAGTATCGACGTGGCGTGTTCGTATTGCGCTTCGTATTCCTGTTACAACTTTCGAGCGAAGCATTTACCAAGTTTTCGGCGTTTCGCTCTTATTTTTATCTGCAAAACACACCGGCAGGGTTTGTACAGCAAACTGCGGGACACTTCGTGCGAGTCGATTCTACATCTGCATATGTTCGCGATAGCCAGTTTCGTTCGACCAGGTATTTTTAAAGCCACGAAACACGCGTCAGGCTTAAATGGCCTGTATATCCTAGGTTACAAAATATACGATTCTTTAACCGCGCCTTCCAGCTAAAATACTCGAAACCGCGGACATCGATAAGAGCGAAATTTCTTTCTTAATCTCGATGGCTACTTGTCACGTGAAAAATGGTAAGCAAACTGAGAGAAAAGTGGGTAACAGGCTGACCGGTTGCGCCTGCACCGACGTGACTTTCCTTCACGCGTGCATTCAACAGCAACGAAGAGAGGAAACAGGCGAAATACCTAGCGGAATTTTTCGGCGATTAAATCGGTTAAAAATCCGAAACAGAGGGAAAATCGAGAGGCCAACTCGGTCTCTCTGTGCCTCTCTGTCTAGGGAGGGTGGAAGAACTCTCGGGCGTAGAAGGGGTTGAAAGAGACAGAGAGAGGGACGGTTGCCTGGCAACGACGAGAGGGGTGCCCGGCAGTATAGATCGCTATCCAGCCACCTCCTGAGGGGCGGGCTGCGAGGGTGGAAGAGGCGAAACCACCCCGTTGGCAAGATGGCTTTATTACCCTCCGCCGAGGAGTTGCCGATGTTGCTGCAGTAACTTGCTCCAAAGCTCTAGGAAATGACTTTGGCGTTGGTGCTTTACGCCGGTGGCCCAGCCCGGTCTGCGTTACGCTACAGGCTGCCTCGGCGCTCGATTTACGGCCGACACGCCGCAACTCGGACCTTCTTCCAGCCATGCGAATAGACGGAGTCGTATCGTGTGCAGGCGAGCCAAACCTCCGACTCGCGGAAATTCCTACGAAAACGCGGAAGCAACGGCTTGCGCGCCTCTCTCGTTATCCGTTGAAACGGCTACACACTCGGTGCAAGCTGTTGTTTAGATGCACCGACGAACAGGACACAGCGAAGCAGACGAGGAAGCGCGCGGAATCGTAGAGGGTGCGATTTACTAAGATGAAAAGCTACCCCCTCCATCTATAGCGGCGTTGTCGGCGTTATCTAACGCAGACAGAGATTGCCTGTGTTGCTTACAAAACCCTGGCAACGCGTTCGAGCTATCTTTCGACGCTCGAGCTGCCGCTTGAACCGCCTCGGCCGCTTCAGCCGGCGCGGAAAGGCGAGTCTGCGCCGGGGAAAAGCGACGAGAAAATCGATGCCCGCCGAGGGTAAATCGCGCCGCAAATTGCAAATTGGACCGAGATCGAGCGAGATCGATGCGCGCAATGTGCGCGACGATTCGTTAAAAGGTAGCTGGGAAAGGAAACGCGTGACTCTTTAAATCGCGGCGTATCGATTGGCCGGCAACTGTGAAGAGGAAGGAACGAAAGGGCGCGCAGCAAGGGCGAAAGAGAAGAGGATGGGAGTTATCGGGATCGGTTCGACAGGCAGCTTCCGGGCGATTCATTCCCACTATCGACTTCATTTCTTCCGGGCAATTTAATTTGCTAGTGTCAGCGTTACGCCCGCCCGAAATTATCTACCCTTTCGCCCGTTATTATTAACGTTATTCGCAAAAACTCGGCCCGAAGCGATCCGTTTCTACGCCGCTCTATCGCGATATAAACGGTCCAACAAATTCACACCTGGCCGACTTGACGAAATTACGGGGGAAAAATGGCCAACGAGCGCCGCTACACTGGCAGCGATCTTCAAATTAATTCGATAACGTCCCTCTCGCCTCCATATTTACGATACCATCTACTACGAAAGAGTTCTCCACCGGCAACGATCCCGCTAACGGCCCAAACAATCGACAAAGTTTTTTCCTCCCCGTGACCGAGCCAAGAAGCGCTGGAAAACGTTCGGAGGACGAGGTGGGCGAAGATGAAGAAGGGCGAAACTCGAGCCGAATTGATACCGGAGGTGTGTCTCGAGGCCATCGCTATCTCGTGTCGTGGAAGCAAGGCGAAGACGAAGAACGAAGCCAGGGGTGAATTTGAAAGAAAGTCGAAGTGGGTGGCACGTCATTCCGCCAGACCAATTAAATTTTTATATCTCACGGTGAGAGTTTGAGCGATAGGAAAAGTTGGACCACCGGCACCACACTTTTCGCTTCTCGAAAGTCGAACCGGTTCGATCGCACGAAAGAGACGAAGAATGTCGATCGAGTACCCGCAGTACGCGCGTAAAAGAAGTTTCTTTCTCAAATATGTCGCTAAATTGCAACCATCTGCCTCTGCGCGCATATTGCTGTTCGTTTGTTATGACGGGTTTGCCACGATCCTGACGAAACGATACTCAAATCACGTTGTGAGAGTCTGCGGATTCCAAGTCGAGGGATTTATCGTGGCGAAATAGAAATTAGTCGATTCGAGCAGAATAACAGATAATAAGTGTCGCGGGTAGTAGAAGCGAAGTCGACATTTTGCGAAAAATTGCTCGTTTCATCGACTCGATCTGCGGTAGCCAACGTGTACACTTTTCGATTTTGCTGGTATGAAAACGAGGTTTCGAGAAACTTTCAAGCGTTTCATGGTCGTCGTTGCATCAAAATAATCGAAGATCATCGAGAAATATCGTCGAGCTGCATTCATCAAGTTGGCCCTTAAAAAGAAGTTTGAAACGCGTTTCTCTCGAAACATGTTTCTATCGAGTTCGGCCTCGCTACCAACGTAATCTCGCAATCTCCTGCTTACAAGCTCTCTTACTTTATTCGAACGATGTAATTAACTGGACGGAGGAATTATTTGAAAATGATTTATTGGAATTTCAGACGAAACGAGCCTGCTCTTTATTTGCAAAATGAAAATAGTGGCGGTAACCCGTTATTTCCATTTTATTTCGAACGAAACGTGGCCAAGTTTGCGATCAACGCGTAAGCATAAAAATGTTTAATTCGTTGCCATCGATTTCGCGTGGGACGACGCTTGAAAAACAAAATGGCATTGCACACCTGGCTACCTCCCTGCAACTCCGATGGGGGGCGCGTTCTCTCGCCGCGAGACGAAGAAACGCGCGGCGCGAGTTACGAAATCGAGTTTCCGCGCACCGAATTCGACGACCCCGGAGTTACGATCGTCCGGGGACCTTAACCTCCGCTTTTCCAGACGAAAAGCACCAAGAACAGAAAACAATAGAGATCTTGCGAGCCAGCAGCACGAGAGAGGCGCGCTCGTAAAATTGGACGGAAGGAAGGACCGTGACTCTGGAGGAGATTCGACCGATGAGAATCGAGGAAACCGAGGGTTAAAAAGCGCGAGAGCGCCGCTCCAACTCATAAACCACGTAATCCCTCGTAAACTGTACCTTATCCCGAAAGCGACCCCTGCGACGATAGCTTATCCTCGAAAGAAGGCGAGTTTGATGAGAGAAGCAAGAAATTACTTTCCTCGAGTTCGCCTTCGTCTGTGAAAAGTCGGTTGAAACCGTTCGAATCTGTCGATAGCTGCCTATTCTGGCAGAGTAGAATCGTAAAGCGAGCGCTTAATAGTTCAAATTGGTCCCATCGATCGCCACCGGAGAAACACGGAATTTTGTTCGTCGATCGATACGGCAATTTAACTTGCCGCTGACAGAAGAGAAAGAGATGCGAAGGGTGAAGTTTCGAGGGATCGAGAGACACGACGATACGACTATAATCGTCGTCGGATATATTCCACCTCCATGTCCCTCTCCGGGACACAGATTTTGCTAACCTTTCGACTACCATTTTGCATTCTTCGAGCTACGCGCTATAGCTAGCGGTCCTTCGTCTTTCATTTGCCACGAACGTCTTTTATTTAAACGGTTCTTTGTTGTCGCGGTATCCCACGACTTGATTCGAAGTTTGAATCTGCCGTGATGCGCAGTGTAAAATAAGTACGTAGCTGTATTTAACACTTTGAGGGCAGAATGCTCTGACAAGCATAAATTAGCCGAAAATCGCGCGTATTTTCCGAGCGATTGAAAAGATTCAAAAGAACACTCGGAAAGTTCTTCTTTTATAAAGTTTGAAAATTTCTTTTAAAACGTTACAACGGTTATTCGAAATTTATGTTTTGACTCGATGAGCATATTTTAAGATGATTTTGGTAATGTTTTTTAATGCGATATACTTGAAAATAATTCCCCAGATGGGGAGATACCAAGCAAAATTTATTATTTTATTAAATTCCTCAAAAATCGGAACGAACTTTCCGAGCAGCATTTGACAACTGCAATATTTTGTTAAAAATCAATCACCACATTAAAAATGCTTCTTGTAACGTTTCTTAGTGCGACATGCTTGAAATCAACTTGCCAGGTGGAAAGCTACCAAGCAAAATTTATTATTTTATTAAATTTTTAAAAAATCGGAGCAACATTTCACAAGTGCAATATTTTGTTAAAAATCAATCAGCACATTTAAGGATGCTTCTAGTAACGTTTCTTAGTGCGACATGCTTGAAATCAACTTGCCAGGTGGAAAGCTACCAAGCAAAATTTTTTATTTTATTAACTTTCTCAAAAACCGAAAGGAACTTTCCGAGCAGCACTTGACGAGTGTAATATTTTGTTAAAAATCGACGATCATATTTTAAAATGTTTTTAGTAATGTTTTTTAATGCGATATACTTGAAAATAATTTCCCAGATGGGAAGATACCAAGCAAAATTTATTATTTTATTAAATTCCTCAAAAATCGGAACGAACTTTCCGAGCAGCATTTAACAACTGCAATATTTTGTTAAAAATCAATCACCACATTAAAAATGCTTCTTGTAATGTTTTTTAGTGCGATATGCTTGGAAGCAACTTGCCAAATGGAAAGCTACCAAGCAAAATTTATTATTTTATTAATTTATAATTTTATTTATTTTTATATCAACATATTGAGAACAATTCCGTATTATTCAATTATGTAATGTAAAAACACATTCGTAACATTTCGTTTATAGCATCCATTGCTTCCTTTTTACTGTTTCATTTAACAATAGTTAACATTTTCATAGGATACCGCATCAAGTATGTAAGACGCGAATTCGTTCCCGTTTCTCTCCCATTCAAAAAGCGTTAAAACGCTAAGCCTTCGATTGCTCGTCGATAACCTTCGAATTTAAAAGGAAGAGATTTAAAACGAATGATTGAACACACACGCACTCCTATTGAACGTTCTTTGTACATTGTTATTCTATTAAATAATAATAGTAAATATTGTTCGAATAGTAAAATATTATCTCGCGTGTGAGTTACTATCGTTGCTAGCCTCGCGTTATCCCAGTCAACCTGGTGGAATTCGAACGAGCGGTAGCTCCTCTTCCAATGATTTACATCTTCTTTCAGACTGCTCGGTCGGGAGGAGGTTTGGAGCGTATTTTCGGACGACTGGAGCGCGATTCGAGGACGAAAACGACAGCGTTTAGGCCGGCGAGCCGAGAAACGCAGTTCGACTTGCACCGAATACCTTGTAATTTTCCACTTTCTATTCGATCTAAGCTAATTAATTTACCTCCAATTAATTACCGACAATTGCTGCCGCTCTAATTACGCGCGCTCGATTAGAATCTACGAAAGTTTACGGCCGAACGGGGCGATCTTAACGTCTCAGGTTTTGCATGTGATTTCTCCCTAATGATAGCCGGCCTGGCGTACACCTAAATGCACGAAACCGATCTGTACGCGAATATTCGAGTCGTAATCGGCGATGGTGGATTTGGCGTAGCGTGGCCGCGAATCCCGCGGCCGCTAAATTATCTTCACAGTTTCTGATTCCGCATTAATTGCTCGACTAATTAAGAAACCGGAGAACGCGTCTCGTTAGCGCGCGGTGAAGCAAGTTCGACGGAAAGTGAGTCGAGTATGAAAAGGAATAACGTTACAGACGAGCCTGCACAGTGAATCGATTAACGCGTGCCCCGTTCCAAAGGAAACAGAGATACAGAAGGTTGCAAAATCGGCCAGAAAATATCCCATCGTCGCAGCGTAATCGCTTTCTCCGATGTATATACCCTGTGCCATCGATCAAATTAATCCGGCCGTATGCAAAGCGACTCGTTGTTTGGCCGCGCCGTTTCTAACTGACGCGCGCCGATCATCGCGATCCTCCTGCCGCACGCTCTATTCCACCGTATATATGCAAATCGTTGGAGAATGATCGAGAGCCGTAATCCGATCAAACATCTTTGTCGATTGGCAAACCTGTGCGTCACTCGACGCCACGCAACCATCGCAAAACGTAGCGCGTTTTCATCGCTAAAACCCAATCTTCCACTTCGCTTCCATTCGCTTTCCCCCAAAGTTCTTCCATCCGAGATTCGACAACGAAGAAGAAGCAAATACGAAGCAAGAGAAGGTAGCAGAAAGAAGAAATAGAGAGAGTAAAAGAGAAAAAGATAGAGAGAAAAGAAACTGTGGCAGATGAAGGCTGCTTTGTGGGACGATATCGCTAAGTGGAAATCAGTGGCCGGGTGGCGCCTCCGCCCTCTGCCCTTAAGGGCTCCTCTCGTTCACGCTCCTGGAATCGCGACGGCGACCCGCTACCGGGAACTTGCTAACTTCATTAAAATATTGCCATCAACACCGAGGCCCATTGTCTTGCGGCTTAACCGGCCGATTAACCCTGCCCGACATCCCTCCGACGAGAACAGTAGATGCATTTTCTTTCTGCCGAGCAAAAACCATCTTCCACGGCCATCCGCAGCCACCGCCGCCTCTCCTCTCCAATCTATTTGTCGATATCCCGCTATCGGTTCTATCGGTTCTTCGAAATTTTACAGGGGCGAAAATGTACGTAGGTAGGTACGCGCGATTGAAAATCGCGTGCAAACCGAAGCTGAGAAAAATTGGCCTGCGAAGCAGCGAGAGGACGAAACGAGCCAACGACCGACGAGGAATTTTACACGTTTCCGCTTTGGACGATCGCCGAGGATAACTCGCTGAGAAACATGGAACAACGATTCTCTGTTGTATCTGACGATTCTCAAACAACAGTTCCTTCGATGAATCGAACGATGATTCGTTCGTAACGCCACGAGATACAAAGCATATTTTACGACGCGCGTGTTTGTTGTTACACGACCAGCTACAAATGTGCCAAACGTGTACTCGGACAAGCAGTTCTTACTGTTTTTTCTAAGTACGAACTGAACAGTGTCCTGTATCCAAGCGCTTCAGATTAATCAAAATAATCGGAATCAATTGTATCGACATAATCAAAATTAATCGAAGCAAACTGTGAAGCGAATAAGAGAATCGAACAGAGGAATAAAACGTGTTGTCTGAGAGAAGCGAATGGAGAATACCTCGGCACGTTTCATCATCAGTTGGATGCGATCAAACTTTTCAAGACTAGCGAAACGAATTCGTTCGGTAAATAAGTACTCTCATCTTTCACATTCGATGAATCATCCGCGATGAGTGAAAATGTCGGTGGCTTGCAGCACACACAGACACGGTGCGTCCGCTTCTCGCCTTTCCCAGACAAAGTTTCAAAAATTCAGTGGAATAATAATAATAATTGTAATTACAATTAATAATAATAACGATAATACCATTACGACTAATAATGATAACAACAACAATGTCGCAAGTAAATATTTCTTTTAATTGCTACATCGTATTTATCGCCATCGATGCTATTGTACGATCATTTTCGAAACATAAAGTGGCAAAGGTGGGCCGTGGTTCTCGAAAATATCGCTAAATAATATCGTACGATGCGGTACAGCAACGATAAATAGACAGAAATATCACGTTGCAGAAATTTATAAAGTAAAATGTTGCGCGTAGAAAGTGGAGTTTCGCAAAAAGTAAACGATCCGAGAGTAGATTCGGCTGTAGATGGAAGACCTCCTAGGAGCGGGTACGCGCGAGGAATTCCGAACGTTTTGCACGTAGGAACGAGCGAGGGGCCATAATGGCAGCCGGTCGGGTAAAACGGATGACAAAGAGGCTTTAACGATGTCCGCGGTGTGCTCGGTTGAGTGACGCAGGACACGAGCCCGCGGCCCTTCTTTCCTCCTTGAAAGAGACGAGAAAACGAGCGCGCGTGTACGCCGAGACGAAGCAGCAACGAACACGGACCACGCACGTCGTACGAAGAAGCTACTCGTTCCCGTGCGGTTTTTTGCCGCGACTGTAATTGAGCCTGTCTCGTCGAGCTACCGTCTAAATGAATTACGAGGCGCCGTGCACGGCACGAGCCCTATCCCCGGGGCCATTACACTTTTTTCCCAAATCACCGCGATTCTTCTGCGTCCATTACTAGAATCTTCTTTTTTCTTCGTCGTTTCGCGTCATTTTTTCTTTCAACTTTCGTTTCGTTTCGTTTCGTTTCGTTTGGTTTCAGTGGAAGAAACTGGAAACTCTTGTAAATCGCTGAGTAGGAAGCAGTAGCACGCGTTATACGCTTACAAAGAATGCCTTTGTGATTATGATTCAAAGTTCGTCGCTAATTAAGCGCAGCCTGAAAAGTCATATTCCGCGAAGAGAAATAGCAAGTGGGCGGCTCGATCAAAGAGACAGCAGGGAAATCGCAAGCTGGTTGCAATTAACCAGGGGGGAAAAAAGCCTCCGACTCGCGTCTATCCTTTCATAAATCGCCAACGAACGAACTCTGATTCTATGGAATCTCTAAATCCATTTACGTATTTTATTTTACTTTTTAATATCGTCGGAAAGAAATTTTGACATATCATGAGTACATCGAATAATATAAAGGCTCGGTCTATTCGTTGTTTAAGTTTTTCTACATTTATAGGCAGAAAGAAATAATTCATATGATATCTGACGTCGATGTTTGAAACTAGTTACTACTCGCGAGTACGTCGATTACTTATTATCGACGCGGACGAGATGCAAAGGATTGGTCGGTAAGGTTACCGACATTGTAAAGGGGAAATATTTATCGTTGGCGTACATGCCACTAAATAGTCAAATTCAAATCTCGCGCGCAATTAATTTCCAGATTTCATTCGCAAGCAAGAAATGAATAATTTCTACCACGTATAATGATTATAAATATATCGGAAGCTGCAACATGCAAAGTTTTCTAGTGTTCCTACTATTGACAACTATCAAAATTTGTACTCGTTGTTTATCCTATACACTCATTCTAATATAGATTCTCTGGATTATCCAAACATGTTCTTTGTAAACTATGGTAAAATATAATTTGAATAGAGAAAAGTGAACGCTGATTTATATTTTACGTACCAATTCCGTTAGTCGACTCCAAGCTGGTACTTGAACGTGTTCTCTATACAGATTTTTCCGTATATCATCTATAAAATCACAATAAAGATATTTCATTATTCATTATTGTTCTAAATGATCGTTCTTCTCTCGTACAAATTTAATCCTATTGTATACATATAGCAAATTCTTTTTCGTTAGACACATATGCTCCGAAAAAGTTTGACAATAAAAACTATGCCGATAAATATAAACCTATAATATCATATATTTCATTGAGAATATAATTTAAAAAACAGAAGCTAGCAAATTGTTTTACCCAGCAAGTATTATAGAAAATACTATATTTAAATATTTTACACATTTCTTCATATCATGTAAATTTTGTGCAATTTTGCACTTTCAAATTTCCTATAGATATATAAGAATCCTCGGCCTACTTATGATTATAATAACTATCAATAGAGAAAGAAAACTCACCGTCACTTATTTTCATTAACGACACAAATTCAAGCACAAATTTCATTTTTGCAAGTACACGAAAATGCAAAGTTATTAACTACTTACTAATTTCGAAACTTAGTCGTTGAAACACGTCATCACCGCTTGAACGCTCGCCTAATTGGCTCGCCATCACCAGCTCGACCAATCGTGTTACCGCCTGAATATAACAGCGAGAAAATATACAACACGAGACTATAACTAATTTGGAATAAATTAATCAATAATAATTTTATTAACTTGATGATAAAAACTTAATAATACGTTAAATTAAATTTTATTATCGCACAATCTATCTTCTATCAGCTATAATTATTGATTATATTACATCAGGACGTGTGTGACTCTTGTATCCTATAACCTATAATTAGTTTTGAAAAGTACAAGGTATTTATTGAAACGTCAAAATGTTACGAAGACAAGCGAGGCTTCGTAGAGAATATCTCTACAGAAAATCCGTTCAAGATAAGTTAAAGAGCATTCAAGAAAAGAAGGAAAAACTTAAACGCAGTCTAGAGCAAAATATACCTATACATCCAGATCTAAGAAAAGATGCTTTGAACATACAAAAACAATTAGCTTGGGAAGATGCTGGACCAGAAATGGCTGTTGCTATTGGAACAGAAATGGGAGGTGTTGTGGGATCTCATGAAGATGACGAATATCATTGGGCTGGAGTTGAAGATCCAAAAATTGTGATTACCACTTCTCGTGACCCAAGTTCCAGATTGAAAATGTTTGTCAAAGAAATGCGTTTGATATTTCCTAATTCTCAAAGAATGAATCGAGGAAACTATGAAATGAAACAATTGATACATGCCTGCAGAGCAAATGACGTTACGGATTTCATAATTGTGCATGAACACAGAGGTGTGCCTGATTCTCTTATTGTTTGTCATCTTCCCTATGGACCTACTGCATATTTCACCATGTCGGACGTTATTATGAGACACGATATTCCTGATATTGGAACCATGTCTGAACAATATCCTCACCTTATATTTCACAATTTCAAAACAAAGTTAGGTGAACGTGTTATGAGTATTTTAAAATATTTATTCCCAGTACCAAAAGAAGATAGCAAAAGAATAATTACTTTTGCCAATCACGATGACTACATATCCTTCAGGCATCACACTTATAAAAAGATTCATGGAAAGGACATCGAACTGGTAGAAGTTGGTCCCAGATTTCAATTAAAATTATATCAAATTAAATTAGGTACTTTGGATGCAGAAGCAGCAGCTGATACGGAATGGGCATTAAGACCTTACATGAATACTAGCCACAAGAGAAGATTTTTATCTAACGAAGATGGATGGCAACAAGAAGATGATATTTAAATTTGTATACATTTCTTTTAATTAATTTTAATGAATTTGATAATGTAAATAATACATTTTTTTATAATATATTCTAGATTTATTATTTTTTTATTATTAGATCTACTAAATTTATTATTCTAAATTCTTATCTTTTTAAATAATGTAAACTATTACTTTTATATCTTGTAAGTTGGAAAGTTTATGCAAGTTTTAGAACAATCTATGTTTTCCACAAAAACTAAAATCAAACACCTGTTTTTAAATTTCGCGCGTTGCGTCCTAAATGCGCAACTCACGCTGCGCAGTGCATTCTGGTTTCCTTCGTAGCAGTTGTTTTTAAAATCGCCATAAAAATAAACAAAGTTTGGGGTTTGAGGAGTAATTTCTGTTGGGAAGAGTGTTGAAGATTTGAACAGATGCATTTGCATCAAAAAAGCAAGAACTTATTAGCGCGTGATGCGCGCCAATGTTCGTAAGCCCGCGAAATCTGAGAAAACGCCGCGGCGCAAGAAGCCTCGAGAGCAACGGAACGACGCTATGGATATGTTCGTGACTCCGAAACGTCAGAAGAATGACGGTGAGATCAGCTTTCACTTTATAGGGAGAGATATTTGGTAGACCAGTTGCTTGTTTGCTCGTATCGCTTGCAGTATTCCGCATGATTTGCGCGCGTTCGTAGCAAATTTATCAATTTCTTTGCAATATTTACTCCAATTTGCGTTTTGGTTACTAGCGCTTTTGTCCGTAGCGGAGAGTCATTAAACTAATGATGTGTACAATTCATTCGTAGTCAGGTTTTTTTAAATTTGAGAAATTTCATGAAACAGAGACAGGCTCCAATGAGAGAACGATTATTACAAAAAACAAACAAACAGATAAAATTTTATTCGAATAAATGACAATTGTCTTGTACTCATAATCTGACGTAATTGTAATACTCGTTATGTTCGTTCCAATATGTAGTATGTTTATGTACATCAGGTATAGAGAAAGTTCTTTGTACTTAAGTGTATGTAGTAAAATTTATGTGACACATAATACGCGTCCACGAGATCTAATAATTGGTATCAGACACATCTAGTTTAAAAAATTTCAAAATATCGATCAAAAATATTATAATTCAAACAAGTATACAGTGAACTACGTTTGGATACCCATGCACACTCTTCGTATAAAGTATATTTGCATAGAAATAATGATCTTGAATCCCAGAAGGTTATGAGAGTGGTAGTTAGATCTTACAAAGTATTTTGGTCCCTTTCTCTTTCTTGGCAAGGTGCAGTCCGCTTTATCTTTCAGATCTAGAGGTCACGGGTATCTCCCGCAGTGGCCGTGTGAGAAAGAAATCTTCCAAACTCGTTGACTTTGAATCGCCAGATGATTTTACGGATAACAAGTACAAACGTCAAAAAGCACAGCAATTACAAAATCAACAATTATTGGACAGATATGATTCCCAACGTATGTCACCAAATCAGTCGATCCAACATGCAAGTAGTGGAAGACAAAGGAAGAATTCAAATTCCAACTCTGGACAGCAAAGAGTTAAACAAGAGACATTGTCAGATAACGAAGGGCAGTCTTCAGGGTCAGAGTCTGATGATCCCTCTGGGTTGAACGAGGATGAAAGATATAGCATGGATTCTGGAAGCGACGATGATGTTGACCCTCTTATGATAGACGATAGAGAAGCAGGTTTTAGAAAGCTTGAACCACCTGGCCAAGAAACACCTTCACAAGCAAATAGTTTGTACATGCTTGAGAAATGTAAGAAAAAGCTAATTATTAAAGATGGCAAAATAATAGGTAGAATGAAGGCACAACGTAAAGACAAAGGGGTATGTACACATGAAAGTTACTAAGGGGATGATTATTTCACAATTCGATGATGTTTTCAGAAAACGAGATTTACCGCGTACATGTTGTGGGCTAAAGAAATTAGGCAAGAGTTACTAGAGCAATGTCCTTATATGGGTATATAAGCTTCACTCTTGTTTCTCCATACTATGTATGGTCAGTTTAGAAAACCGATGCTAATATTATTCGTGAAACGTTGCTTTTTGTAGATTTTGCAGCAATTTCTAAACGGTTAGGAGAACTGTGGGCTACAGTACCAAATCTGGAAAAATATAACTGGCGCAGACGCGCAAAACGCTTGGCAGCAAAACCTCATTCTTTACCTGCAAGTAAAGATGAGCCTGTTTGGAAAATGCCGCCGCCTGCTTCGCGAAAAAAATTCATTAATAAAATTGGTGGGTTTGTTGGTTCTCATGTATACATCATTTTTACGAGTATATCTCTAAAAGTTATATGGTAGTTTATTCATCTTGATTTGCTTCTCGTGCACGCGTATTAGTCAAAAGTCTTTCAAATAATATATCGTTTATATGTTTTATGCCTCTAAGAATTATATAGTAGATGTCTTATTATCATTTGTTTTGTATGCATGCATCTCGTTTAGAGATAGGCAAATCGAACAACACAATAACATTTGTAACATTTTATGTTGTCTTTCTTTGTATTACAGGTAATGGGAAAGAGCAAAAACCTGCTACCTCCAAAAAAACTATTCAACTAGGTCTACCCTCGGTTGTAGGAAATGTTCCGGTATCGCCGCCGTCAAATCGAAGTGGGAAAGATTTAGTTAACGAACCAATGATAGGAACAGGAATGTACAAAGTTGTTGGTACTCAACCTATCGATGTAGCTGCTCATCTCAAGCTTCTCGGTGAGAGTTTAACGATCATCGGTGAACGATTAAAGGAACACGATGGGCAAATAGCGGTATCGGGCAGTTTGTCGGTCTTACTAGATTCTCTACTTTGCGCACTGGGTCCTTTAATTTGCCTAACACAACAGGTACCAGAAACTAATGGAGCTAAACACGAAACACTTTCACAAATGCTCGACAATATTGCGTATCTCATGCCTGGTTTGTAATATATGTAAAAATAATGAAAAAGATAATCTAATAATATACAATGTAAATATATCGATAAATTGAATAGACGTACATAATTGTTAAATGGATTAAGAATAACGAAGAAATGATATAGTTTTGTTTGCTACAAAAGGAGAGAATTTTAAAGTGAAATCTTTGTTATATTTTCTCTGCTTATAAAAGTAAGAAGTTTTATATAAATAATATGTTTGTACAAAAAATTACAATAAACATTTGAATAATTCTATAACTAACTGTACACGAAAAATAACTACAATCACTTATTCATGTGGTAAGACAGGGGGACACGTACAGAATAGATTTTTGTCTCCATATATATCATCTATCCTTCCAACACTCGGCCAAATTTTGTTGCTTCCTTTTACAAATGGCTGTAAATAAATATGAATATAGTTTATTTATTATTCACTCCCTAATGAAAGTCAAGTATAGTCACTTACAGCTGGAAATGCTGCCAATTCTCGTGAGTATGGTCTATCCCATTTACTTGATATTACTTGTTCTTGAGTATGTGGTGCCATTTTCAATGGATTCTTAATAATGTCTAATTTACCACTTTCTATATTATCAATTTCTTGTCGTATATCTACAAAACAAAACTTTTGAATATCTATTGATGTCTTTCTTAAAAGGAAAACAAACATTTTTAGTGAATATATTTAGTATTCTTACGAATCAAAGCATCGCAAAATCTGTCCAATTCTCTTTTGTCCTCGGATTCGGTTGGCTCGATCATTAATGTACCCGCTACGGGCCAGCTCATTGTTGGAGCATGAAAACCATAATCCATTAATCTTTTAGCAATATCTACGGCCTCGATATTTGCCGTTTTCTTGAAATCCCTTATATCCAAAATGAATTCATGCGCTACTAATCCTGTCTTTCCTTTATATAGTGTCTTGTAATACTTTTCCAGTCTTTTACTCATGTAATTTGCGTTTAGAATAGCAACTTGAGTAGCTTTTCTTAACCCGTTTGGACCCATCATTTTAATGTAGGCCCATGAAATTGGTAGAATAGCTGATGATCCGAAAGGAGCAGCTGATACAGCGCCAGTTTGTTTTACGTTGTTATGACCATTACCCGAACAATTAATGACAGGATGAGATGGAAGAAATGGAGCAAGATGCCGTTTCCTATACGTAAAAGTCATCATTTGTATTGCATATTTACATTAGAATATCAAAATAACGTTACTTACACTCCAATAGGACCACTTCCAGGTCCTCCACCGCCATGAGGTATACAGAATGTTTTGTGTAAATTTAGATGCGAAACGTCACTGCCATAATCACCAGGACGACATAGACCAACTTGAGCATTCATGTTAGCACCGTCCAGATACACTTGACCTCCAGCTTCATGAACCATAGCACAAATATCAGCGACGGTCTCCTCAAATACGCCGTTCGTCGACGGATATGTTATCATCAGACAAGACAATGTCTCTCGGTACTTATCGATCATTTCTGTAAGATGTACGATATCCACAGAGCCGTCTTTCTGTATGAGGATAGGCTTCACCTGCATACCGGCCATTTGAGCAGAAGCAGGATTAGTGCCGTGAGCAGAAATGGGAATCAAACAGACTTGTCGATTCTTGTTTTCATTTGACTCATGATAACGTTGTATAGCTCTTAGACCGGCGTATTCACCCTGAGCTCCACTATTCGGTTGAAAACTTATGTTATCATAACCAGTTATAGCGCACAAATCCCGTTCCAGTTCAGCAAATAGCTGTTGATATCCTTTGGTTTGTTCAATAGGTACAAAAGGATGGATATCGGTGAATCCGCGTAGGCTACAGGGCATCATCTCCGTCGTAGAATTCAATTTCATCGTACAGGATCCCTGTTCAAATAGCCGAAAATGTTAACTATGTTGACGATAGTGTAGAATGTATTTTCATATAACCCATTCAATTACCAGTGGTATCATACTATGTACGAGAGATACATCCTTATTCTCTAAGGACTTCATGTAACGAACTATCCTTGTTTCGGATTGATGGCTATTGAATACAGGATGTTGCAAATACGGCGTAGAACGAGCGAAATGGGATTTATTGAGATTTCTTTCTAGGCAAACGTCTTCTCTACACATTTCTTCAACGGTTGTATCCGCACAGAATATTTTAAAGATATCATTTATATCTTGTTCCGTAGTAGTTTCATCAAGAGATATTCCAACTCCGTCCTCGTAATACCTGAAATACATTACTCTCGTGATACCTGTATTTTATTCGTTTACAATATTTTCTGGTAAATTACCTAAAATTGATTTTAAACGCAGTCGCATTTTCTTTTATAATTTTTGAAGGCACTGTAGGTAATAATCTTATAGTGTCAAAAAAGTACTCATTGACCACCTTATTCCCTGCTTTTTCTAAACCTTTTGCTAGGATCAGGCTGAAGAAGTGTACCCTGTTTGCAATATTTCTTATTCCTTCAGGTCCATGATACACAGCATACATCGCAGACATGTTTGCCAGTAGTGCTTGTGCAGTACAAATGTTGCTAGTAGCTTTATCTCTTCTGATATGCTGCTCGCGTGTTTGAAGGGCTAGGCGATATGCATCCAGACCGTTCGAGTCCTTCGTAACACCAATCATCCTTCCCGGCATCAAACGAACTAATCTTTGACGACAAGCGAAGAATCCAGCATGAGGTCCTCCATATCCAAGTGGAACTCCGAAACGTTGGCTGGTACCAACGCATATATCAACTCCAAATTCACTTGGAGGCTTGAGTATGGCCAGCGCCAACAAATCAGCAGCAACGCAAACGAGCGTCTACAATGAAACGCATCAAACGTAATTGAATTTATTTGTTCAAGGATTTCAGATCTGTAAATACATACACCGTCTACGTGTGCCTTCTTCACGACATCTTCGAATGCGTAGATAGATCCAGTTGTGTCAGGATATTGGAATAAGATACCAGCAAAGTCCTTTGAGCTGGTATCAACTCGAAAAATATCTCCGATTTCAAGATCGAGACCCAAAGAAGTAGCACGCGTTGCAATCACGCTGATTGTTTGAGGATGAACTTTGTCAGAAACGAACAGTTTCTTTCTCTTGTTGCTCCTGTGAGCAAGACCCAAAGCTTCGGCCGCCGCAGTACCTTCGTCCAGAAGAGATGCGTTGGCTACTTCCATCCCAGTCAAGTCGCATATCATCGTTTGGTAATTCAACAAACCTTCGAGTCTACCTTGCGAAATTTCTGGTTGATATGGAGTATATTGTGTTGTCCTATAATAGAACTTTTTCAGTTGCTGTAGCCGCGTTAAAATCAGCGATAAATTGCACTCTAAGAAACATACCATCCTGGATTTTCGAATATGTTCCTCATAATGGTGTGAGGAACGCAACAATTATTATATCCCATGCCTATATACGAACGCCATACGTCGTTCTTTTCCGAAATCTGTGTAATCATCTTTAACAATTCGTATTCAGCTAAAATGTAATTATCATTTTATACAATCTGCTCTATCAGAATATTAGGATATATTTAACATTTTAAATGAAAGTATTACAATTAATTTTCAGCTTTCAAAAATCACGTGAATGCTAATCTGACCGCACGAGATTGACCTCTGACCCAAGATACGTTCATTTCACAATGAAAGGCCATCTTATTTATGGAACATAATGAAGCTAATGCATGTTCCAACAGAAAAAACTGTCTCATTTTTTAACACAATTAATTCATCGACTTATTAAAATATTTAACGTGCAAAATTTTCATAAATTATGAATGAATATACTTCAAGAATGTTTGTTACTCATCCACTGTGTTCATTTCAATATCATGGGGTTATCAGTTTACACGTGTTTCATATCAACAGTCGCGTGACTTCACACGTTTCTACGTATCGTAATAGTTTCTTTTTCAACTGCTGTAGTATATCATTTCAAATAAGTTACATATTTTACTTACTGACTGACTGTTCAATCTTTAATTCTTCCTTGTAAAGAATTTTTGCTGGGACCGCAGCGTTTGTTAATTCTTCTAAACTCTATTAAATTAATTAAATAACTTAGTGACTATCTTAAAATAATGTTTCTATTACTAAGTTAAAATACTACCTTGAATCCAATAGTTTCTAACATTTCCAATTGTTCATACTGTCGAGGGCCGATATGTCTAATTTGAAATTCATCTTTTTGCAGAAAAAGTTCACTAACATTTTCTTTTTGTAAGTTATTCAACGTTAATCCATGTGCGTGTCGATACGTATTACGTTTATTCAACAATCTTGTACACTTTGCTAGCTTAAAAAGATATGACATTGTAAATTACAAAATAAAGATTTGATAATAATTAACTATTTTTCTAATAGTAGAATTAAACACTATAATTGCTTGGTAGATTCCAGACAACTAAGGAGTATACTAAAGGAAGCAGAACCTTTATACCCTAAGACTCATCATCTAGTGATGTCATAACTTCTGATTACAGCTTTATCTTTTGTGACCCTAAGTTGCAAAGTATCTTGAACAATATTGGAAAACTACCTTTGCGCATGTAATATGTTACATGTATGTTTACTTTACACTTTATCCAAGCAAATAAGGTTTAATTAAAAAAATTAATACTTATATTTCACATAAATTAAACTTTATTTATGGTAAATTAATTAAGTCAATTATAAAAGCATGTATGTTACAACTAAATATTTTATGAATTTGTTAAGCTACAGGAAACAATTTATTCAATAACAATTAATCGAACACATTTATTTCATAAATTTATCTTTATTTTGTGTAAGAATTTTCGCAGAGGATTTTGCATCTAAGAACAATGATCCTACTTCTTCGATGTCTTCTTTTTTAATTATTGTCCTTTCGTTTACTTTGGCCGTTAATGCTGCAGGAGTTAAAAGTTGCACTACGTATCTAAGCGTTGTTTTTGTACCTAATTCACCGAGAGCTGACAGAGCTTCATCTTCGATTTGCAACCCTTCCGTAGTGGCTCTTAGTTTAACAATTTGTTCTATTTCCTTTCTAGAATATGGAAGCGTTCGTATGATTAACAATCTATCTAAGAGATCAAGAGGTATTCCATGTGGTGATACGATATCTTCAGTTCCTCTGATTATGCAGCGACCACGATTCGTTGCAAAGATAACTATTGGCGCAATTGCGCTTTCAAGTGCACGATGAAGATATGTAAATGTCTCTATATCCAACATGTGTACTTCGTCTATGAATAAAACTCCCGGAACTAATTCCGCAATTCCTTGGTCAATGTATTTATTTACAACTTTATTTATTTCTTTGCGCAATTTATCTGTAATATATTTTAATTTACGTTTAATTTAAAATAAAAATACACGAATATTTCTTAACAATTTCAAATTATGTTACCTGTAATTTCTGTCTTTTTAGGTTTCATTAATTGACCCATCATAGACATAATATCTTGACCTCCTTGTGGTTTGGCATTAGCAACATCCAGATCATGCAATGTTACATCCTGAATGACTTCCTTTTTTTTGTGTACATCACCTTTAGGTAAAGGAACATACTCTTCTGCTTCCAAATCAAATTCAGTAGCAAAATTATCGCTTCTGCCCTGTCTCTTCACAGCACCATTATTTGCCTCAATGTAAATTACATCTCCTGTTTCAACTTTTTCCTTTTGCAAGGACTCGTATATGGAGGGATCTAATTTCAACTGCTTCGTACCTTTAGCTGTTTTTAACCCAATTACTACATGCGATACTGTTTTCCCATATCCACCCATAGGATTTTCTGTTTCAGATGGAGTTAGTTCTGTAACTTCTCCTTCGTATACTTCCTTAGTCTCTTTGATTCTGAGACCAATAGCTCTTCTAAAATTTTCCATCAAAACTTCTGTCTTTTTTATTTCAGAACTATAGACTTCCGAGCCTACCATGGGACAGAATGGTACTTTGTTACCTAACTCTTGAGCGATAGCTAATGCAATTGCAGTTTTTCCAGTGCCAGGGGGACCAGCTAATAGCACTGCTCTACCAGCCATTTTCTTTGATTTTATCATGTCAACTACTACCCCAGCTGCCTAAAACACATATAATAAGGAAAAATCGTTCTTATAAGCGCCTTTTTAACATTGTACCAAAACAAAATTCTCATACGAAAGTATTTGATTTTAAAAATTAATTATTAGCATCGGTATATTTCAACAAAAAGATGTTCAAAACTATTTTTATTATTTTTTTTTATTTATTGATATGCGAATAATTCTAACCTCACGAGCCTCCTCTTGGCCGACAAGACCTGCTGCAGCTTGTATTGCAACTCCATTTTCATCAAGACCCAATCCTTTTATGTGTGTATGAGCTGATATTCTTTGAGTCTTTGCGGTACTTTTTACCTCTTCGATTTTCATTTTTCTTGTAAATACAAAGATCTTAATACCAGAAAGCACGTTGCATATATACTTGTTTGATTGATACAACGTCTACCCCCACTACATTGAATCGTCATGGCAACAAAGTTTCAGGGATTGGCACATAGGGAACGTTACTAATTGGAGACGTTAAAATTCATAGTACCGCGAAAATTAAATCTTTTCTCTAGAACTCTAAATCTCATTTCCATTTAACTAATTAATAATAACAACATAATACTGAATCAATTAAAAATTGCATGAATGAGTGAAAAATTTATGAAATATATCGTACGAAGTATGTAATGAATATTATTATAAATATATATTATAAATATATATGGTTGGTAGAATACCAGAGAGGAAGTTCCTCTCTAATATTACATTGACGATCTCCCTATTTATCTCTGCTCCGAGTCAACTTATATGAAGGTCGCGATTAATTCTCTTCCTCAACAATAGATGTCTTATAAACGCATCATTTTCTCCAAAGTGCTCGCATAGATAGTCAGTTTCTATATAAAGATGTTATAAGACATGAGCTATTGGGTCCGATACACCTGGCACAATATTCGAGCAAGTTCATATAACTTAAAAGTTTTCCCATTGATTTGACATCGTTGAGTTGTGTTCCTTCACAGACACCACAAGTTCCTAGGTGTGACGTTGACCTCTCCTTTTGGTCTATGTTATCTTTTTTTTTTAATTTTTATCTCTCAATAGATATATTCTATTTATTAAAAAAATTAAAATAACAAGGAAAATGAAAACTATGTAATCAGGCAATTTAATCTCTATTAAATCGTATATGAATAGTCATACAAAATCATATTTTATACAATGGTTTTCTCTCTTTGTCCTCACAATCTGGTACTATGACCTGAGTATCCTTCATCTGAAATAGAAATTTTATTTGTAAACTACTCTTTGTAATGTTCTATGCTTATAAATTTATTGTATTCACCTTAACATGGGCATACAAAATAATGCCAACCAAGGTTAAAGATATACCAATTACTTGATTTATGGCCAGTGTTTCGTGGAAAATTAACGAACCACCTAAAAGTAATAGGCAGAATTTGGAATGTCCTACCATATTATAGCTAATTAATAAATAAGGAATAATAAGAAAAATAAAGTATAATAAGATGTTAGATCTCTTGTTTCATAAAGTAGTGTGGAAGGATACGTTAATGGAGATGTTTTTCCAATTATCCAATAGGAAGTTAAGTTAACAAAAAATGCTATTATAGATGATAGTACAACCATGACCTACAAAAAAGGGACACTCAATTATTTAATTCTATTCCTTTGCAAATCCAATGAACAATATTCTTTGACATAACTATATCTACAAGTGACCAACTTCTTGTAAATGTTTGTTCTATAGGCTCTAAAAATGGCACAATACAGAATAACATAACAGCAGATAGGGGTGCTTGATAATATAACAATTGCATTGGATCCATTTGAAACTCTCTTTGCTTTATATTTACCATCTAGAAACATTAAGATATTTTAAGTAGTTAAATTTAATAAGTGCTGTATAAAGAATATAAGCCATACCACTTGGTATAAGGATGTTACAAATACTCCCATGGTAGCATATACTGTTCCGATAATATTAAATTTTATATCATAGCAAAAATTAATTACTACTCCTAATATAATAGGAATTAATGTTAATTTAACAAGTATACTAAATTTTTTATTATAAAATATTATTTGCATTATTATCACACAAGGTGTAGTTAGCATTTTAGCTACTTGATAAGTTCCAACAGTATTGTGAGCTAAACTTAAATTTGTTAACATAACAAATCCACAAAATGTCATTGCAATTAAAAGCATTTCTTTAATCGCAATATCTTTTATACAAAATACATCAAACTTTTCACAAATTGTTAATCCGATAGAAGTAATAACAAAGTGTATCATAGATAACGTAATGTTTGGAAAACCAGTATGAACGTAGAGCCATTTATTCAATAATACAATTACAATGGAAAAGAATATATTCAGTATCAAATAAAATGCCGTGATCATTTTTTTATTCATGTCTTTTTTTCACTGTTTTATATTATTAATATATAATCGGTAAGCTAGTTGTTATTGGTTATGTTTTATGCGACAATGATACTTTATGCATCTTAATTTTGATAACAGGTCTAATCAAATCCATTACATCGTTATTCGTATCGTAAATTTTTTTCATTTATATTTATTTTTTATAAGCATCATTTTGATCGAATTTTTCGTAAAATACATCATCGTTTAAAATTTCGATATGTACCGGGAAAAACACTGAATTATGCAAATTAGCAACAAAAGGTAAAGTCGAGGGCGCCAAACTGAGAAGCGCGAAGCGTGAAGAAGCGTGACACTCGGTGCACCGATGTTTGATGCCCGCTAAAATTTTGAGCAATAGTGCAATATGATTTAAAAGTTAAATTGACATAATACTTATTCATAAACAAAGTAAAAAATGGAAGAATTTCCTTTGGGATATCGAGAAGTTGTGCCTGATCAAACTGTACCAGAGAAATGGAACGAAATCACGTTGAACACGGGTATGTAACCATAACCTTTTTAGTTTCGCGGAACACACGAAATTATTCTTTCAAAAATAATTTAAAATCAATTTCTTTATTGTATATCAAAGATACTTATTTTCCATTTATGAAAGCATGTATTAATTATGAGAATGTTACGCTTTAAACCGTATAAATTGAATTCCTAACCTTATTTTTCAAATAGAAAATAGTTATACAGTATCTGTCTCTGTAATTATATTATTTTATAGGCGGAAGCCAAAGTACCTTACAGGACATAAAAGTTCCAGAGAGAGCAGGGGGCTATTCATACAATGATGGCTCGAAATATTTTACACGGAATCGATTTATTTATTGGCGTATTTGTCATGATGTACTTGAGTTGGTTGAACATAGTCTAGATATTAATTTAGCCAACTGTAGAGTAAGATATAAGTTTACAGATACACCTATTTTGGATGGCATTTCTATACATGAAACAATTAATTCAGTCATTATATTAATAGCAACTGTTTCTAGTGTTCATAAGTTATCATTTCCTCATCCTGAAAGAATTCATAAAAATGTAAGTAGCTTCCAGATGATAATAATTGAATATTGTATGATTTTAGATATTACATTAACAAATTGTTATTTTATAGGAACACTCATTAAGTACATATAAGGATTTAGGTACACAGTCAATATTTAGCGAAATGTCTGCACAGAATGTGAAAAGAACTAAGGAAGATCCACATATGTTTCATGTTATCACAAATGCAGGAACTACAAGTTAGTAATTCGTGACAGAATTTAAAAAATAACATTTTTTAAATATAGTATCCACAGCAATTATCTTAATTTTTTCCTTTTTTCTTTTATAGATTCTCCAGTTCCTCATGCAGCTGCATCATGGCTTATTCCACCACAAGAAGCACTGTTTGCTCTTGCTTATAATTCTGGAACTATACTTCTCCTGAGGCTAGATACAAAAACTGGCCTTGTGCACAGCAGTGAATTAAAACAAGATTCAATAGTGCCAAGATTTCTTAGTGGTATTGCAACTGCTTTCAGAGGACGCAATTCTGAAGCCCATGTGGCTATGTCATTAACAATACATAGTTGTGAAAGTGATACGTATCTGTTTGCATTGTGTCGTGAAGGTAATATCCGTATGTGGTCTTGTAACAAAGCTCAATGCGTAGCTGTGACTGATACAGCGATAGATAATCGCATTGCTTCGCAAGGTGCACAGGGCCATACATTAAGAAAAGCATTGGGTCCTAATAATGAATTATACTTGGGAACTTTTTTAAAATTTAGTACTAGGTGTGAATTTAGTATTTTAAAGCCAATTCAAGATAATGGGATGTTTAAATTTGTTAGATTATGTACCAAGTTCGCACAAGATGTATGTACTATTCACATTTATTCATATTGATTACAAATTAGTTGCCATTTAAAACAACTTTTATATGTATTAATCTTTACAGCAACATTTAGTTGACTTTTTCTTTACCACTACTCGATTATGGGCTGTTTGGAGAACCACTGATATGGATACAGTTGAAGTAACGCATGCTCAATTATCATTGAGCGGTGGACGCGTTAACTCTGAATGGGAAGCTGCGATTCTAGAACAAATGCCAGACAGAGACTACATTCTTAGTGATGCTGATACTGATCCAAGACAAGCATATATCAATTACATTTTTCACCCTGGTCAGTTCTCTTTGGCAGATATAACAAAAGCACTGAACATATACAAAAGATCTAATTTTTTGGAAGATAAAATTCTTTCTGCTGCGGAATTGAAAGAACGCGTGTGTATTGCGGTAGAAGCTGAGATACAAGCTGAAATTATGGATTACGAACTTATGGATGAAGATTATTTAGAAATTGCCAATCGTTGTTGGTCAAAATTTTATTCTTGGGTTATACAGTATCATGCCAATAGTACAAGGCCAGTGGGATTGTTGTTACTGCCTAGCGTTTATGGAGTAGTTTTACTTAAAAAGTCGTGCTTCTCGCTTTTGAGACCAATGGAAGCTTTAGAATATTTAATGTTTTGTAATGAAAGATCATATACATCCCGATTCAAAACAACGCCGGTTTTATCACAAGACGAAGATATATGTCAGGATCTTATTACTTTAATGTCAGCATTAGTACTATTAGAAGAACAATTATCCGAAGAAACTAAAACAGCGGTAAAGAGAGAGCTGTATCATTTAAAAAGTCCAGACACTATTATCGATGATTTATTGTCAAAACTGATGTTGGAGTCGGAAGAACCGATTAGTAACTTTGTCACGCATCATCTTAGCTGTCACAAATTATCAAATGTTAGAGATATATCCAGCGCTATGGCAATGTTGCTAGAAACATTAACATATGATCTTGGACAACCAAACAAAGTACATCTTAATGATAATCATGATGCCTCGATACTCTTACTCAATATAAATCACTTTTTTAGTAGTCACTTAGGCATCTCGGCAATATCGAAAAGTGTAGCACAAATAACACAATTGAGATTCGCGATCTGCAGAAATTTATTAATTTTGCAACAAATGATACTACTACGACCTGAATTATTTGATTCACGATCATTACATTCCATAAAATCATCATTAGCACCTAAGACAGTTGTGTTAATGCAAGCTTATTATGTTGTGACGTGGATATGTGAATCCACAGCATTACCAATGCCTGTACAATCTCTATTAGATTCTAGTGTTCAGCGTCTAGCATTATTGAAACTTGTTGATTCGAGAGCAAATATAGGATTCAAGCAACATCGATCTTCATCATTATTAGAATTATTTATAGAAAAGAGTGGTGCAAAACATGCTCATAATTTGATGGCTCATACAAATTTAGATGCGACTAGTTTAATTCCATGGCATTATGGGATGTTAACGCATATTACTTTTATCGCACAGCTCGTGTATCCTTTCATAAAACTATCGATTTATTTATGCACGTGCGTATTTATAAGTTATATACGTGGTATACGTTTCTTTTTTGTCTTAAAATTTCTATATATTTCCTTAATAAAAAATATATTAGATGGCCGAGATCGGGAAATTTTATCTTCCCCGAATGGCTATTGTCTAGTTGTCAGTTCTTGCTGGTTCAAGAGTATGTGAGGCTTCTGAATACATGGTGCGAGTGGAACAGTGCATCGAGAAAATTTATATTAGCAGTTGCGTTGCTTGAAATGGGAGAAGCGCATAAAGCTTGCGATCATTTCCTTCGAGCTTCTAGAGGAATTTTGACAGATGAATTTTTAGCTGATGCCTTACTCGAATCTAGCGTACTATCCGAAAATAGTTCGTTAATTCAGTATTACTTGAAAGTTATTAAATTATTTGAGGAACATAATGCTTCCGACTGTATCATAGAGCTCGCTGAAACAGCTATATTAATGGCTGATAAAGATGATCCTAATTTGCCAACACTTCACTCAATAGTATTCATGCAACATTTGAACCTGGGTCACCATATAAAAGCTTACAATTGCTTGAATTCGAATCCGGATGTTGCACGTAGAGTAGATTGTTTGAGACAATTGGTAGTGACTCTCTTTGAACGTAAAAAGTTAATAGATTTAATTTCATTTCCGTATGTCGATATGTATGAAGATTTAGAGAGAATAGTAGAAGGTAGGGCCAGGAGTGTGGACCTCATAGAAAATAATTACTACAATTTTTTATATAGCTTTCACATAGATAAAGGGAACATGCGGAAAGGTATTACTTTAACTTATTATAAAATCAGTGTTAAACCTTTTTTCATACAGTAATTGATTTGTTTTACAGCTGCGTCAGTGATGTACGAGCAAGCTATGCGATTAAGTCAAGAATCACAATCTGTTGCGATCGTATCAAGGCAAGCTCAGTGCTTGTTAGCTTGTATTAATGCATTACATCTTGTCTCTGAAAAGTATAGATGGATCGTTAGGCCTGTAATTGATCAGAACTATTTGGAGGAAATGGATTATGAAGTACAAACGAGAAGAAGCATCAGTAACGAAGATATTTTGCATTATAAAATAAAAAAACAAGTCGAAGTTCTTGAATTAAATGATATAAAAAGGGAATACTACATTGTGGATGCAAGATTGAAAGTATCGAAAATAAATTCGGAGTTGCATATTGTTTCACATGCTGGACCCTCGGAGCTTATTATTATACTACCAACTATTGGATTATACACGACAGCGTTGCATTTATGCGATGAATTTAAAGTTAATAAAAGTTCCGTGCTTGAAAGTCTTGCTTCACAGTGTATACGTTTAAGTCGAGGAGAAGATCCAAACGCATGGGACTGGCTTATTCAAAACGATATATTTGACATTGGTTTATCGAATACAAATATTACAAACACCGCTTGGAGATTGTTAGAATATTTAACGTTGAAGCATGAAAAAGATAGATACAGTGAATTGCATAAAGCAGTCACTCGGAAATTACTTCAAGAAGGAGCGTTTATACCTCAATGGTTATTGATATCATACAAGGTAAATAATTTTTTAATCATTATATCATATTGTATAATATATTGTTATATTATATTGTATAGTAAAAGATCACTTGGTATTTACTATAGAAACGAAATGCTGCCGAACTTCTTCGTCTTATGTTAAATGCTGGTAGAATATTAGAAGCTAGCGAGTTAGGAGTTGAATACATTAATGCTGTTATGGGTGATGGTAAAGAAAATTTCGGTCTTAAAACGCACTTAACATCCGTAACTACACCAGTTTGGTTGCCACTTAACATTTTAGAAGTACTATTATATGAATTAAAAGAAGTCAAAGAGAATCCTACCTTTTCCGAGGTACGTAATTTTCCTATTATATACATGTATTTTTTTCACAAAAACATTAATAGAAATATTAATACCAATTTTAGAGCTATCAAAGATTACAAGGAGCATTACAAAGCTACGAACAGAAAGTGATAAGGGTGTCAAAGGATATGATTGAAATAAAATTAAGTAACAAGAATTGCTAGTAGTAAGTAGAGTACTTATATTAGTGGTTGATGAAATAATACTTTGTTTTTCTATTATAAAAATATATACATATTATAAAAATATTTAATATGTGCGGATGTGTGTGTAATTGTCTCCGCTGATGATACAACTATCTTTACACTAGTCTTTATCTATAATGTTTTAGGAAAATCTATACTATAAAAGATAAAATTTTATGTCACATATTTGGAACAATAATATTAGAGATTGTCAAGCATAAATCGGTGCATGACTAATTGATATCACCGTCGTAAATACAATAATAACGCCAAGAATCGCTGCGACAATCACGGCAACCATTTGTGGACATCTTTTGAACAAAACCTGAAATAATTGTAAATTTAAAATGACCGTCATTTATGAATATAATTTATAACAATTGATTATTTTGTTACGAATATATGAGAAACTATGAACAGAATATTACCATCAAAATAACTATCAAAGCAAGAACGAAAATTGTTCCGGCAGGTAGAAGAAAAGATGCTGCCCAATAATGTCTCTGTATTTCGGGATCTAAAGAAAATCATGAACAACTTGTGGTAACAAAGTTATGAAAGAGAAATTAACTTCTTAAAACTGTGTAAAGATACAATATCGGAACTTATTAATCTTTATCCTATATGAAGATATCTCACCATTGCGCCAATGAGTTTTATATACTTCGTAAGGAGGTATGCGAATTCTCCTTATGATACTCTTATTTGCTATAATTACAGAATCACGGAGATTTTGCGTATCTACAGATCGTGCTCCACTTGCGAACCAGTCTCCTACAATGTACATAGTTATTATAACAAGTTTTATCTCTATTTTCGCGTGCTCAAAACGTTAATGTAAATGCAATTAAGAAAGCAGGTTCGGTTCTATATAACTATAATCCAATATCAACATTTCGCGTCAATAAAAAGCCATTATTTGTACTACAGTATACGAGTGCCAACAATAATAATTATTGTATATTGTAGAATTAGTTAGGATATACATATTTGGGGACAAAGAATTACTATCATATTCCTCAAGCTGTTTCTATAAAACTGATTTTTATATTTGTAATCATAATTAGCTGTATTTCACCTCGTTTATTATTCCAACAATGCCTATTACACTGATATTTTTATTTAATTTGTTGTAATAGTCTGTGGTCTTACTAAGCTACTAAGAGGTAAATACAAATTTATAGTAGCTGTTCACCATAAAATAAAATACTTTTATATAATTTATAATAAAAATGTATTCAACATGTTGGAAATAGTATAACTACATTTGTATAAACTGGTGTTTTTATGTAGAATATTTTTTACATTAAATTTTTCGTTAAACTTTGTTACTAAACACGAAAAAAACACTAGTTTATAGATAGGTACATCTACTTTCATATGTGTTAACAGTGTATGTATTCGCGTATAAGTTAGATTTTAAGTACTATTATTTTATTGATGTTTTATGTAAAACATGCCGTGTTTAAGTTTTTAAAAACTAAATTTATTAGCTTATAAATGAGTACATACAATAAAATGTTAATGTGTGTTAGCAATACTTACCCCAAATCATAAACATTATTGCATATTAAGTACAACAGTTCAATGACCTGAGTGTATCTTTTGATTTGTAAAAACTGCTGAGTTTGATTCCTTCAAACACAATTTTCTACTTCGCGCAAGAAAATTGAATGTATTTTATTTACGTTTCACAATTGGGATAAACGAATGAATAATTAAATCGTAATTCTAATGATAAAGATAATTAAGAAAAACGGAAGATGATTAAAGCTATGTTATGTCAACAAACTTACATAGTAGAAGTTTTATAAAAGCTTATACGATTGTAAAATGTTAAATAAATCAAATAAAACAACTATAATATTATTATTTTATTTATATTATTACTAATATAAAATGAGAATTAACATTACAATATGTGCAAAACTCGTACATTAAATTATCTCGAGGTTCACAGATAATGCATATACAGGGTGTATAAAGAATAATTTTGAGTAAACGACGCAATATACGCGTGAAGAATACACACGCGTCTGAATTACATTTCTATAAAGAAATTATTAATTTAAATTAATTTCTATAAAGAAATTAAAAACTAAATAAAAAAACGTTCGAGCTATAAAAAATACATGCTTGTTTTTTTTTTAATACCCTATATGAGATGTATACATATGAACTAGCACGTTGTATACCTTCAGTAGCATGGCGACATTGAATGGAAGTGCTTGATTTGTTGATATTTTATATGTAAGATCGAACTTATAAGAAAAATTCTAAAAATGATAAAGATATCGGCTTTAAACGAAGAATCCAGCGAAGAAAGTGAAGAGGAAGATTTACCGAGTATCACGAAAGAAGCTCAAGTACGTATCAACAGTCAATTTTTTATTTCTTTAAGAACTTAACCTATAAACTTGTCAGTTATTATGGTTAATTTCTACCGGTGTTCAAATTTTATATAAAATTATACACAGAGAACATTCAGATTACATATCTATTTAGAAAATTAAATATCTACAATAATCTGTCTTAATTTACTATAATTAATTATGTTTTATATAAGGTTGTTTTGTTTTATAGATCATTTTATAATCGAAAAACACATTATTTAGTTAAATAGTCATGTATGATTCATGTAAACTCTTGAATCTGCTTCCTTTGAATTTTTATTCTTCAGAGGAACTAAGATTTATTGTTCATTATTAATAACATATGTTTCATTAAAATCTAAAGAATTTGATTTGTTTATATCTGTTTCAGGAACAAATAGCTCTTACCGAATATAATAAAGCTTTAGTATTATTAAAAGAAAATAAACGAGAAGATGCACTGAATATTTTTAAAGATCTTTTAGAAACTGAATTGCTGGATGAAGTTGAAAAACCTGAAATACCTGATGGTAGATCTAGGCCAATGTTGTCACTAAAATATTCTTGTTTCAAGAATATCGGGGCTATACAGGCCATGTTGGGAAACTACGATGAAGCTGTAGAAAATTACTGGGAAGCAGCTAATTTAGATGATACAGATGTAACATTATGGTATAGAATAGGTATATTAGCTATGAAAACCTCAAATTTAGAATTGGCATGTTCATCATTTAAGCAAGGTTTAAAATGCAATGCAAATCATTGGCCATGTTTAGATAATATGATAACTGCCTTATATGCAGTTCCTGACTATATGAATTGTCTTTTGTACATTTCTATGGCATTAGAACGTGATCCCAATTATGTAAAAGGTTTAGCTTTTCGTGATAAAATATTTAAAGACATTCCATGCCTTGAAGAATGCTATAAATTGTACAATAGTGACTGGCAATTAGATCCACCATTACATACTCAATATGATCATCGAATAGGAGATAAGTTAATAGCAGAAGCAAAGGATATTGCTAGAAGATGGGCAGAAACATGCAAAGTAGAATTCTGTCCTAAACCATTGCCAGATTTAACACTAAGAAAACCCATAAAAAACTATACCTGGTTAGATTTAGGAGAATGTTTATTGGATATGCATAGATATATTACAGAAAATAATTTGAGTTTTGTTAGTAGAATTAATCTAACTGTTCATAATTCTGAAGAAACAGTCAAAACTCATACTGAGGGAGATACTCAGGGAAATAATGATGTTAATACTGATCAGGAAGTATTGCAAAATACCATAACAGAGAATGAAAATGAGGTTGAAAAATCAATGAAGATGGAAATAGATGATGCAAATTCTCCATGTGAAACATTTGATGACAATCAATGTGGTGGTGCTGAATCTATGATGGATATTGAAATAGAAGATGATAAAAAATCATGTTCCAGCGATGTACAAATAATAGATGATGAAGACCTTTTGAGAATTTCAGATACTGATGCTGTACAATTTGAAGAACAAGGTCAAGTAAAAAATGATTTAGATGAGCAAAATAACTTTGAAGTAGATGAAAATAGAGATAAATTACAATTGGAGAAAATAATGGATGATGCTGGCAATGAAGCACAGAATGATAATATTAGTGATAAGGATAGTAACAAATCCAATGATGAAAAAGACTCAAAGAAAGAAGAAGAGGTACAATGTAAGGCAGAAGAAAAATTAAATGAAAAGATTGAAGGAAAGGAAGAAGTACAAAAGGTGAAAAAAAGGAGGAGAAGTGCTCTATGCTTTCTGCAACAATGGGCTTGGAGTTGCAACAGTATGAGACGTTCTGCAAGAGTAAGAAGTTCGAATAGAAGAGAAGCTGAAAGAGATGATGTTCAATTAGAAGAAACTCTTAGAAGAATATTTCCTAGTACCTTATTGTATGTATTTATAAAACATTTCTATACTTATGTAACTTATAATCAATATTATATAAATTGTTAATATTTTAGACCAGATACAGTAAAATTAACCAAAGACGATCATCCTAAAAATATGGACGATTCTATGGATACAATGGATTTATATCAATTGTTTGCTAATCAAGAAAATAATAGCAATACTATAGAAACAGTTAAAAGTTCTGACAGTTCAAAATCTCCGAGTCCTGAAACAAGGTAGGTCTTATTTAAGGATGAGCAACTGAGTTTTTGCAATAATTAATTTTCTTTTTTCTATAGTCAACAACAAAATTATTTCGGTACAGAATCTGAGATAGCCGAAGTAAATATGTTCATTAATGAACATAGTAGTAAGAGTAATTTAATGATAATTATAGCAAAATATACGGAATTTTTAAGCACCAAATGGAACCAAGAATGGTCTAAAGGAATATTAGAAATATATTTGCAAGCATATACATTTATGAGGTATAACAAATAAATGTGAGCTCTTCTATGTAAACATGTCTCAGATAATAAAATGCATTTCTTCTTTTCTACAGGGAGCACATTCCACATCCATCACCATTTGAAGAAGATATAGATGATGATATTTTGAAACTAGATACTGAAATGACTTTATTATTTGGTGAACTGCATACAGATAAATGGTTAAGCAATAAACCAGACATAGTACCGTTTTCAACGTATGTTTTATTCTGTTTGTTTTATTATACTTCTCCAATTAAAATAATTAATGAATTCCATTGTCTATTTTAGATTAGATAAACTTGGTACAGGAATGCCATCTGAGGAACTGGGGCATATAATTTTTACAAGCGTTAGGAGGGATATTTTAAATGAAGAAAATATTCTGATATTTCTAAGGGTTTTGTGGCTCAAAGCTAATATCTTTTTGTGCCAAGGAGACACAGACATCGTCATTGAGACTTTAGAATTGGTAAGTAACTTCAATTCCAGCACAAAGAGATTTTTCCTAATTTATCTAATCAGATATTATCTTTTTAGTTGCTAAGTCATATGCAAGAATTGGCAAAACAAAACAAAATGGTTTATTTAAAATTGCCTAATTGTAAATATCATTCTAATATCAGTATTAAAATAGTGGAGAAGAAACTTAAGTCTATTCAGAGAGGACAGAAATTAGGAGAAATACAAAATCTGTATGACGAAAAAAAATACGCTGAGCTAGCCTACATATTACAGGATACATTTAAGTTCGCAAAACAAGGAAATAAATTTTTATCCGTAAATGATAACATCGTTGATAGAGTACAACAGTTATCCATGTTACTAGATAGCTTATGGCAGCTACAACAATACGAAGAATGTTATGTATGGGCGGAAGCCTGCCTCAACGAAGCATGGCAAAATTATTTAAATGCTTCCGATGATATAGAACAAAAGAAATGGACGAGGTCCGTCCTAATGGCGCTTGAAAAATTAGAAGCTTGTACAATTGAAGTAAGCACTTTTGTTGTAAAGTATTTACCGGAAGCACGTCTTTCGAGATTAGTACAAAATTTGGTTCACATTGTTTGTAATCAATTAGATGTATCGGAAAATACTGTAGAGATGCCACTTGAAACTGTCTTGCCTTGGATCTTATTGCATTATGTTTTGCAATATAAAGAAGACAAAGAGAGAGCAAAAGCTGAATCGTCATACAAAAATAAGCATAGTTCCAATTATTCTGAATCAGATGATGAGGATGAAGGTGTTCCAGCATCTATCATGATTTTATTTATTGCCCATGACTTTATGGGAAGACACTCATGGTGTTGCTACAATGAAGCAAAACTCTTATTTTTCACTTTAAATTTAGTTATCCCAAAATTGGAAACCCCTCAATTTTCCAGTATAAAAAGTAAAGTTTCAAAATATTTAGAACAAATATTTTATTGTCTATATGGTCATTATAATAAAGTGAACAAAGGCCGACCAAAACATATAGAAGACCATGGAGTACCTCAAATGAAAGTGACTTGGGAGGGAGCACAGTTATTGTTCAATTTTTATAAACCCAAGCAAATACCAGAATTTCATTCACCCAGGACTTTAACAATTAATGCAGACACGGAAGATCTGTTTAAACGTATAATAAAGTTAATTCCTCAAGAAAGTGATCCGAATCAAGTAATTGATGAAATGATGGCTTATATAATGGGTGAACGAGACACAATGCCGACCGTTAAGAAGCTTCTGCCGCATTCCATGTCCACTATTTATTATCTCCTAGCAGATTTTTGTTTCAAAAATTGTAAATGGAGCCCAGCTATTCGATATTATTTATTGGATTTATGTTTTCATCCAACAAGGTTGAGTTCTTGGACTGGACTAGCGATGTCATCCGGCACCGTAATAGAAACCTGGTTAAATAAATATAAACCAATGTGCGTAGTGCTTCAAACTTCTTTATTAATATGATATAACACAAGTTAATAATAATGATTGTTTATTTTATGTTTAGAAACGAAGACTCACTTTTAGCAAAAGCGAAATTAACCCAATCCAGTTATCGACATGCTGTCGAATTAGATTCTTGTAATCATATTATTTGGACTGAATACGGGACATTCGCATATGTTGTTCATTCATTTTGTTCAAGATTATTAAAACAAGAAACAGACACGTTAAGTATGGAACGATTTGAAATCTTAGAAACTAGAAAAGAAGAAATGTTGGAAATCGCTTATCAGTGTTTTCAAGCATGTGCTCGTTTATTTATTGGTACTAAAGATGGAACAATACCGCATGATGAAAGATGGCTGTATCAATATATGCTCGGAAAGATAGCCGAAAAGAAAAACCAAGATCCTCCTATATATTTGGAACATTATGCGAAGGTATTTGTAAATCTGTATACCATTTATATTGGTCATAGGTGATATATATTCTAATTTGTTTATATTTAATTGCAGGCTAGTGAATTATTATATCACAATAATGCACAATACCCACGTAGAATAAGTCATAAATGTCCACAGCATTTTTCGGTTGAAGCATTAGAAGTACACTATCGAATTCATGCGAGCATATTAAAATATCTTGAACAGCATGAGGGGAAACCTCTAAAGAAGTCTTTAGGACAATTGCTCCAATTTCATCTTGAAAAATGTGCCAAAGGGCCCTTCATGAAGTATACTTCAAAACTAAACGAAAAGGTTAAAGAGGAAAATCTTTTTACAAGTAATAAAAATGCTGGAGGAGAAGTGGAATTTACAGCTGAAGGAGACAGAAATATTGTTACGATCGGTCGACGTTCAAATAGCATTGAGGAGATTGAAATCATAGACAGAACAAATAAAGGATTTGGAACGAGTCAACGTATTGAACAGGGGAAGACAGAAGCACGTAAGAGATCTCTCGCAGAATTATCACAAGATAATGCAAAGAGGATAAAATTAGGTAATGTATCTCATTTGCAATTAATGCAAGACGTTGTAGCTTTAATAGATGATGTAATCACAAAAGTTTGTGATATGGTTTCACAAAAAGAAAAGAACGATGAGATTATGGTATTATCGAGCGATGAAAGTAATGAATCAAAATCACAAAGAAAGAAAGTAAAGAAAACTATTGAAAAGATAAAGGTAAAATCAGAAGACAATAAGAAAGGTTCATTAACATCTTCAAAAATTGGCACTGTACTCGAAAGTGAAGGAAAATCGGAAAATGTTCAAGATTTAATGGACGCTCTTATGAAACAAGCGATGGAGATTAGTCAGGAAACCCGACAATCTTCGCCTGAAGATGAAGATACGAGAAAGTTTGAAGGGAAGTGGCTACAAAACGAAGATCTGCAATTAGGTAATAAAGAAATGAAAGATAAACCTCCCGATAAAAAGAAACTTGCAAGTACTACGAAGGAAGAACTAACTTTAAGTAGGAGAGGCTCGCAAGAAAGTACAACAACTACACAAACAACTACGACAACGACCGAAACGAATAATTCTAGCTCTAGTAGCAGCGATGAATCAAGCAGTAGTGATGATAGTTCTGATAGTGATAGTTCAAGTGACACCGAGAGCGACTCTGGTGAAAGTGAAAGTGAGAAAAAGAAAGAGGACTCGGTTTTTGTACAAAAAGAAGAAAATATGACTGAAGAAGAAGTTGCAACTCTAATAACATATTGTTTAGCTGGTTTAGAACAATGTGTTTTAAGATTTTCGGAGCATTACAAATCGTTTTACAGATTATCGCATTTCTTTTTCAACAATAAGACTGCTAAGGACATAATAAAATGCAGGAATCTTTTGTTGGACAGTTATAATTGTCAATTTTATCGAGAGGAAAGATTTCAAGGACTATTTGCTGATAGAAAAAGCACTAATTTTTTCAATGTAAGTATTTTTTATTATACTTCTTTTAATATAATAGTATAATATTTTTAATATTTATAGCATAGTATAGTATTATAATAGTATAATATCTTTAGTATAATATTTATCCTTCTTTAAGTATTTGCATGCGAAATATGTGCGTTTAAGAAAATTTGTTCAATAACAGTTGTTGGAAGCCATCTGTATCAATCGCTTGTATAATTTTTGCATTTTTTGGCCTGTCAGTTAGATTAGTATAATCTACAAGTATCGAACCCCTTGCGAGTCCATCGATTACAGGACTCACATTTGTTACTATAGATCTTGTTATAAGTTGTGGCTGTAGCATAATTGCAGCAGCCATTCCATCTGAAATACCCCACGAAGTGGACTTTGTTAAACTTTTCCGCTCCGCTTTGTTTAAGAAATTCACAATAGAAGAATTTATCTTTCCTAATACATTTATACGCCAGTCCTGCTCAAAAATTTTATATCATTTTTTAAAATATAAATTAATATTAATATTATATTATATTAAAAAAAAATAATATTATATTATTTTAAAATAATTACCGTGGATATGTAACTATTGATTGCTGTCTCCCATGGAAATAAAACACTTGTAGTGTTCTTATTCAGTATCATATAATTACCTTCTGGATCTTGATAGAAATTGAATTCAATATTAGGTGAAATATTACCAACTCCTCTAACACTGGAACCTAGTATGATGTGATTTTTTAAATACGTTAAAAATAGAGGTTCCAATGCAATTGCCGTAGCAACATTTGTTGATGGGCCAATACTTAATAAAGTTATTTGATCTATAAATCGTAATAAATATAATTGAATATAAAGTCTTAAATTAACTTGAATTTATTGCACTAAATAATTTGATAATAATTAATTATTCACATGGATATTGTTTTACTAAGTCTATGAGAGCTATAGCTGCATGTTTACTCTCATCAACTTTAGCAGTGATCTCTTCCGTAAAATTAAAGTCTCCTAGACCATCGGAACCAAAGTAATTATCTTTATCATATTTATTATATTCATTTATTAATGCTTTATGTGCTCCTTTATACACAGGTATCTGGAAGATATTGCAATATAGAATGTTTAGTTTAAGTAGAATTTATGATATACTTACATCACTTCTGTTGGCGACAGTTAAAATCTTAAGTACATTAATAACTACATTTTCCATATATGTATTTCCATAAGAACAAGTAATTGCTAAAATATTATCTTCGGACTTAAGAGTCAAAAATATAGCTACTGCATCATCTGCCCCGGCATCTGTGTCTATTATAATCTTTTTCGAAACATTGACAGACCTTAAAAAAATTTTACTACTACAACAAATTGCGTTTAAATTTTTTATAACCTACATAATTGACAAAGCCAATATAACAAAATCATAAATTAAAGCGTTAAGTAGTAACATCAGTAATTTAGCTATACATAGAGCTATTTATGTCTACATTGTATTACATTCTAGATTGCAAAAGTCATTTGTGAATTAATATGTAGTATTTTCGCTTAGATTCATATTTCATTCAACATTCATTACATTTAACTTTCGTTCATATTAATAAAAAAATTAATCTTATATAAGATTACAAGACGCAAATTAACTTAAGACTTGATATAACGCAGTTATTAAAGATTATATTCTCGGAAAAAAACAGGAAGAGATATTTCTAAATTGCCATCAATGTTGAATGAGACTTGAACTCCTCATGTTCCTCCAAATGTCGTAAATTAATTTTTTCGATCTCGGAACGTAAATTTTGGCTCCCGATCAAAGTTGTGACTTCATTATATCAATTTTTAAATAAATTATTAATTTTTTACCTGACACTGTACAGCAACAAACAAAATGAGATTATAACAAACAGGTTGCAACAGAACATACATTTCTTCATCTTTTTTTTTTCAAGCAAAAAAAAATGTTACCTAAATGAGAACGATAACAATTGTAAGCAAGAAAATAACGAAGCATATATTTATTTAACATTTCCTTCCATAACTATGTTATTTTGTCAGATAAATATGCTCACTTATATTTATCATATAGGATAATGGGTATATTTATAGTAATTGTCACGTTGTTATCTTTTCCAGGGAGTTTGGCACATACCAAATAGGGAAGTTGATAGACCAGGAAGTTTCGCATTTCATATGTCCCGTTCCGTAACATTATTAATGCAAGTACTAAAAGAGACAAACGATGGTCGAATGTTAATGCAATTGAGCGTGCAACTTGGGAAAATTCCAGAATCAGACAAGTACATTTTAGATAAAAATATATTTTATCTTCTATACACACATTTATCAACAACACTTTTTCCAGCGAAGTTTTTTAACGTTTCAATTCATAAAATTGGTTCATTTTTCTAGAAAATATTTACGTGATTCGGAAAGAGAGCAATTATCTCGTCAAGCATTGACTCTTTGTTTACAATCTCTTAGAACTAAGATGCAATTAATGGGAACAAGTACCTCTGATCTTGCATCCAATACAAATGCAGATGCTAGAACTCAAGTACTTCTTGACACATATTGGGTTTATCAGAGAGCTTTAAAAAGTTTTCAAACTAAGGAGCAAACTATACAAACACTTGCTTCTTTGCTGGTAGATACATATAAAACGTATATTGGCAATAAAGTAAGTGAAGATTTTGAATGGAACATATACTATAATCGTTAGTACATAATTATTTCATTTGATATCTTATACCTGTTTTAATAGAATTTGGAAGGAAATGTTTTGGAAACTGCTACAAAGTATTGTAATGATTATAATTACAATCGGACGGTTTTAAACAAATTCTTCTCCAGCCTTGACAAACCAGCTACAGAGAATCAGACACAGCCTCAAGCGACGTCTCCAACTCCTGTAAATTTTATGCTTTTATATTATTTCATGTTATCAATCATAAAGTGTTGTTGGAAAGAATTCGATATAATCATAAAGATAAGCACGCGTAATGACGCATTAAGTATCACGTATATATACACAATATAACAATATGTGATGGTGAACGATACAGATACTATACTCTCTTGCATCTGTGTCGTCCCGCTAGTATTCTTTCCAGTAACACACAGTACAAATATGTCAATATTAATACAATTGTTATTTGCGATATGTATAGGTAGTCGCGTCCCAACCGCAAGTGACTGCTACGTCGCCACAATCTTCTCAAAATCGAAAACCATATCGAAATCTAACATCCACTGGTCGACCAAGAGGACGTCCACCCAATGTAAATAAATACCTACAAGCCATGCAGCAAAGTAGTAATGCAATGAATCAATTCAACGCGAAACCTACTTTTGCTAATTATATGGGGGCATCAGGAAATCGTTCCTTGATGAATCCCTATTTTATGCATCCATTAGTTGACCCAAATATGTTGTCCGCTTTATTAACAAGCGGCTTAGGCAACAGTATGATGGATCCTTTATCGGCAATGAATTACTTAAATCAAATAGGCAATTATCAGGATATTCTGAGACAGTATCAGAATAATCTTACTTCTTTGTCAAATTTAACCAGTGGATTAAGTAATACTATTGCCACTGCACCTAATATTAGCAGTGTACCTACAATGAGTACCTCCAGTTCTAGTATGAATGTTGCTCCTACTATGAGCAATTTGAGTAACTTAAACAATTTGACTGTGCAACAATTACTAAGTCTAAGTAATTCTACGGCAACGACAGTGCGTTCCACGCCTATGTATGAACAAGCAGCCACGACAAAAACTACCACCACTGTGTCAATAACTAAAGATAGACCTAGTATATCAATAACCCCAGTAAATACAGTACCACCTAAAAGTAAGCAATCGAAACAGAGTCCACAAAATGACTCTCTACCAGTTCAACTTCCAAAATCTCTACAAATATCACAACCATCGAAGCCTATCTTACAACCACCAACTACGCAAGTGTCTCTGTTGAAGCCATCCATTATACAAACGCACGTTAAGACTAGCCCACCAAAACAAATAAGCGCTCCTCAAATTCGAGTGTCAAAGTCATTGACAGAGCCTCAACCAGCGCACAATCCTTCCTTATCGCATTCTCCTCTGAAAAGTAGTGCCACAACAAATCCATCTGTGATCCCTCAAGTTGTACACACAGTACTAAGTCCGTCGATTGGAATGAAACAAACGCTATCTATGAATGTACCAACTTCGCACTCAGGAACTTCATTACAACATAAATTATTGTCAAAGAAAAATTCACAAAGATCGTATTCGCAGATGAATGTACAAAATGTAGTTAGAAAAACAAAACCAGCTAAAACAATGTCTGCGTTGCCGAGTAACCTATCAAATATAATGAGTGCGATGCCTGGGAACTCGACAATGACGCAATCCCCTTACATACCACCAGAATTGAGTGGAATCTCTGTAAGTCCGGTAAATCCTCAAGCTAGCTTGAAAAGTCCAAGTACAAAATATTCACAATACAAGAAGTCCTCTACGAAAACGAAATCAGCATCAATGGATATTTCTAGTTCTTTGCCGAGTTCGTATTCTCAAGGAAATTCCGTAGAAGCTTTCTCGATGCTTTCCCAATTGAAACAGCATTCGCATTTAGAAATTATACCTCAACAAAAACCTCAGCAAATGAAGACGGCTATGGAATACGCGAAAAATTTGTCTTCAGGAGTTAGTGTAGTTCAGCAAAAAGTGTCAGAATCTTTGAGGCCATCAGACTGCAAGAATATATATGACTTACCAAGAGGAAAGTCGAGTAATGTTTCTAGCAAGAAAGGAGACAAATCCACTAATGATAGTGTTGAAATTATAACATTAGACGATTAAATCGTCGCTATGAAAACATTTTTTAGTATTTCATCCTTTTCTTCATAATTTTTTTTTTCATCCCATTCTTGAGTTTCGTTCATTGATGTATTGTTCATGCTGAATGCAATTTGTCATCCGCAATTTACAATTGACGTGGTATATAAATGATAAGGTACATAGTCATGCAAATAATATTTTCTAACGTTTTTGCAGTGTACAGTTTTATTTCCATCAAGAACGACTGAAATAGCCTTCGTTCGCTAGCCTTCTCACTTCTGTGCCTAATGAAATCATTCTATATGAACGGTTTAATTATCACACGTGAAAATAGATAATAATAGATGTATTCTAAAGTATGAAAATAATTGATATAGAATTTTTCCATAAATTATACATATATCTAAGAGACTACCTGTATCTCAAAAAAAAGTAGTGAAAGTTTAATTTTTCACTAGTTAGGATGACAAGCCTCAGGATGACAATGCTTGAATGTCACTACTTTTCACAAAGTTCTCGTAAAGATCGAAATAGCAACACAATGACGAATATAATTTCACTATAATTCCAAGGAAACGTTCTTGCATATTAATAAAACGATATATTATTTTTCTACTCTATAAATTCAGTAATCGATACAATTTTCTTTGTACGTAAAAAAGAAGGGTAGCCAAGTATAATTAAACATTAGCAAAACACTTGTACATTTTTAATGAATAATTTATAAACATCTGTTTTATTAAAAAACAATATATCTGTACATATATATAGTATTGTTTATTTCAAATAAGAAACTCAAAATAATCTTTTTCTACCTTATAGTTTGATCCTTTGCAAAAACTATTAAAAATGTAACTTTTATATATATGTCGGGTTGGCGTTATGATTAGAGTTGGGGTTAAGGGCGTGAAACAAATCTTCGTTGTGATTAGACGTTGTCGTTATGCAATAGAGAAGATATTGACTAGAGCAAATATGATTGTTACAAATATCGACAAGTAACCGTGGTAATTAGATACTCGAGACGCTAATGACAATGATCCTAGGTTGGATAACGAATCCGCGGTCAACGGGATAACAGATGTATGTTCTCACAAACTCTAAGTCCGACTCTTGGTTAACAAAACGTGAAATATTCACTGATCGTAAAGACGTTATTCTCTCTCGTCAATGAGATCGCATGAAAGAATGACTTTCCGTCGCGATGATGCCACAGAGGAAAACTATGACGGGGTGTGTCTAAGGGCACGAGATCATCGGATTCGTGGAGCGATGCCTTCGTTCAGAAGGTGAGGGAAATTGACGTTGCTGTTAATTGGTCAATTTCCATATTAGTGGTTAGAAAAGGATGCTAGCCACCCTTGAGGAAAAGTTGCTAGCGGGAAGCGTCGTTCGTGAGAAAGTAGGTTTCCCCTATCTTCCCGTAGTTGGGACAAAGACTGTTTGTCTGTTTGAAGGATTTTAGTTAACTAAATCTTAAGATATATAACGGGTCCTCAGGCTAACTGAATATGTACTGTGGAGATGCATCGACATCTGGTAATCATCTTACCCGGAGAATAGAGCCTGCGTGTGGCGAGTCACGGGACAGAGACCGTCGGGATGTTTACTGTCGAGTGTCGCTACAACTATTTCTTTAAGGAGAGCTATACTATTACTCCATACCTTTGTTAGACAAACGTTCATCCCTTGACCGCGGCTACGTTGACGACTGATTGTCGCCTCGAGCCCAAGCTCATTGTTACAAATCTCGAATAAATACAATCGGATTGAATGGCAATTGATTAATTACGGCTATGGTAGAATCTAGATTACAATATTACGGGATTTTCCCAAAGTTCCAAAGGAAGGCTCCGGTGTTCTTTCATCTCCGACATATATATAATCTACAAATTCATTATGCTAGTAATTTAATATTAAAAAAATGTTTTATATATTTATACAATATTTTAAATATTTATATGTACATCTATGTTAATTTATTTGGTAGTTTAACCGAATTTGCAGGAAAACCGTGAACACCCAAACCTTTGATGGCAAATAAGTAACCAGCATGTGGTTGCTCTTTTAACTGATTTTCGTTTAATTGCACGGTCGCTGTTGTTACATATAAGATATCCAGATTAGGACCACCAAAAGCAACACTTGTTACGTTGTTGGCACCGTTAATTTTAACAAAACGCAACAATTCGCCCGTTCTCGGATTAATATTAAGAACCTAAACATTAAACATATTCTCTTCTCAGAAAATAAATGTCAATTATTTCCTCTACAATGTATTTTATAATAATTATGAATCGCCATAGGAATATAGTAATACTTACACAACCTCCGCTAAACACAGCAACCCAAAGGTTTCCATCCGTATCTATAGTCATACCATCTGGTAATCCAGGTATATTATTTTTTTTAAGATCAAAAACAATCTTCTTATTTGCTATAAAATAGAGATTTAAAAGTGTAAATTTTGGTTAACATAACACAGAATGTATGCCAAATACATTGTAAATTTCTTACATATGGTTCCTGTCTGACAATTGTAATTATATGCCACAACCTGATACGTAAATGAATCAATATAATAAAATATATTATTATCAGGATTCCAGGCTAATCCATTACTTATGGATACCGGAGATATTTGTTTTTTCAATAAAAGATCATCACCCATAGAATAAAAAGATCCCGCATCAAATGGAATATCTCCATCCTTTTCAAGACCCATTGTTCCTAAGAAGAAGAAAAAATTACGTAAGAATTTATACTATATGTAAGAATTTATACTATGTGAGTAATATACTTTCATATAAAATAATTTATATTTTTAACCAACCAGCCCATAATCTTCCAGAAGAATCTACTTTCCCATCATTCCATCTGATCTCTGTTCTCTTACCATCTGCAGTACTCAATATTTGAGGTGTACATTTTGCAAGATCTTTTTCACTATTCCAAGAAAGTAGCATTACATCTATACCAGATCCAACAACAAATTTGTTGGTGCTACCTTCAACAGGAATAACAAATCCAACTGGCCCATTTTCTAATATAATGATAAAAATATATTTATAAAATAGATTATAAATACCAAATTACATAATACAAAATTCTTAATTACTTACCTACGAAAACAGATGTAAGAGTACCTGTCACAGGGTCAAATCTGAGTACTTTCTGGGCAAGTATATCAACGAAATATAATTTTTGAGAAGCACAATCCCAATGAGGACCTTCGCCGAGACTGTATGGTCCAACGAGTGGTTCGACAGTTACTTCTGACATTTGTCTGATTTAATAATTAATTGTTGGTTACTAGTTATTATACACACGTATGATTTATATAGTAACAAATACTTTTAGAACACAAAAAGTACAAAATACAGGAAGTAAAAATCACTTAATCTTTCAGTAAACTCTAAACTTTAGAATTTGCTAGGTTGAATTATTTTTAGAGAATAAAGAGATGCTACACAAGAGTTCTTCATTATATATCATGGCTTATGAACTTTGGTAACAGTATCTAGTACTTTGATAATGGTGATCTATTACGATACAGATATGTTAAGGTTATCATTTTATTATAAAGTAAACAAGATTAAAAACAATTATACTCTTGAGTGATGTTTGATAAAAAATGAAATTGAAGTTAACGACATAAAAATTGATTGTGCAACATAATGTAATTATATTACACTCATACAATGTAATGTAACTAACTTACGGAATCGTTAATAGTAATGATGTGTTTTTAGTGCTAGGTTAATCATTTTATTACTGTTCCTAAAATTTAAAAAATGAAAGAATGCAGAAGTTTTACTTAATTATCTTTATTGTTTTTTTTAATATTGTTTGTGCAGAATGATTATAAAGTGCATAAGAATATTCATTATTAAAAATTATTATGCTTTGAATGAATTTGTAGGAAGGCCATGTACTCCTAAGCCTTTTACAGCAAAAACATAACCTGCATATGGTTGTTTTTTAAGTTCCTCTTTGCTTAAACCACGGCTAGATGTTGTTACAAATAAAGTATCTAACAAAGGCCCTCCAAATGTGCAACTAGTTACTTTTGATACTGGAAGTTTCACAAAACGTATTATTTTGCCAGTGTGAGGATTAACATTGACCACCTATTATATAATACATTTTTTTCATATTATTGTTTTATATTACATTTATTTCATAAACATATTGTTAATTATATATAAAACTTTTACAACAATACTTACAGCACCTCCATCATATAAAGCTATCCAAAGATTTCCACTTATGTCTATAGTCATACCATCAGGTAGTCCAGAAACATTATTTTTTTTAAGATCAAATACAATCCTTTTATTAGCTGAAATGAATTATATTTATTACAAATTTAATTCAACGTGAGTTTTGTACTTTATATTTAATGTTTTTCAAAAGTTTCATACATATAGTTCCACTGATGGGCTCAAAATCAAATGCAGCTACTTGAAGTGTAGGAGTATCAATATAATACAATGTATCATCCTGGAGATTCCAAGCTAATCCATTACTATTAGTAACAGGAGATAATTCCTTTTTTGGTTTGAGATCAGACTTAATACAATAGAAAGATGCTTGATTAGGAACAACAACTTCATTTACTTCTGGTCCTATTGTTCCTATAGAAATGTAAATGAAACATGTAGTATGCTTAAGTTATTATTTTTATCTATTAGACTGATAATTTTCAACTAACCACCCCAGAATCTTCCTGAAGAATCCGCCTTTCCGTCATTCCACCTAGTACCATTGCGATCTGTATCAACAACAGCAAGTATTTCAGGAAGTGATTCTGTAGTATTCTCATGACTATCCAATGTAGCTAGGATGAAATCTGTACCACTACCAGCTACAAACTTATTAGGTTCTCCTCTAATAGGAATAGCAAATCCAACTGGTCCATTTTCTAATCATTAATTCAGAAATCAATATTAATTTATGAAAATGAAATCTTCTTTTTTACAGACTCTAGATATACAATATTAATGATTTACCTATGAATATGCAGGAAAGATCTTTTGTTACAGGGTCAAACCTACATATTTTTTGTGCTTCAATATCAACAAAAGAAAGTTTTTGTGAATGATGATTCCATAAAGGACCTTCACTATGTTGAAACCTGCCAACTATTGGTTCAATAACTAGTCCATGGTTATCTTTTCGTTTTCCATGAGTTTCTCTGCGAATAACAAAAAAAGGCAATTACTTCAAATAATACGGAACAATAATTTTCACGAACTATCGGAAGTTTTCACATTTATAATACAGTTTGTAATATAAGAGAATATTTTTATTCACGCGGCTTTTATAATTTTCGTATTTTATATATATACATACTAGTTGTTACCTAGATTTCGTCCACGCATAACTAAGAACTAATATGAGTTTAACTTCGCAATTCTAAAATCCCTGTCATTTATTCGGAATAGAAATCAATATAGTAAATAGTATTCGAGAAATATTTATAGGAAATGACTGCGTTCAAGCGAGGCACAACCGTACAATGGAAACAAAGTTACATTAATCAGACTTGGGTCTTATCTATGGTTATTGTTAGGTTCTCTAAGCCCAAAGAAGTAAGCGTAATGAAATGTAATTTGTGTCCATTTGGAAGAAATGTACTTTCCAACTGTGAACGAATTATCCAAATCGGTTGAATAGTTTCTGAAATTATACACACATCCTACGTACAAACTTTCTCTTTTTATAATATTAGTATAGATAGATAATAGAGTTCATATTTTCTCTGATGCTTAAAAGCAAACAATTGATTGAAGATCAATAAAAAAAATCATTTGTTTATATCTATAATCTTTGTGCGCAAAGGACTGACATTCTATGAGTTTCGGGAGAATCCTTTCACTTACCCGCCATGAACGAAGAAGCCAAGATACAGTCCAAGAAGTAAAACTGTACCAACAATACTTTGCATTGTATATGAGACAATGCTAATATGTTCAAAAAGATAGACGAAAACTGATAATTTTCGTGAAACACTTCCCAAGGAAAAATATGGAAATAATTCCGACAGTTACCTTGCTTGCTCCTTATATAGTATTTCCCCATTCACTCCTCGCTGATAGCAAATTATTTAGAATGTACATATTAGTAGACAATAACATAAACTGCTAATAAAATCAATATCGCTATTATGTCTGATGCTAGGATAACCTATATTTATATAAAGATAAATTTGGCTGATTATTTATTATTACTATTATTATTATTTATTTTCTTCGTAAATGACAATTATGAGTAGTTTTCTGCAATAATGTCGCTTCAAAAAAATTAGGTAATGTTCCCTTAGAAATATATACATGATCCTCGGTCAAACCAGAAATAAAAATTTGAATTATAGTTTTTTGAATAAATATATTCCTTCTTTAGAAACATAAATTTGTTCGTACAGGTATACAAGTACAAGTATAAATCAAAGATTATTTATCTAAAGATATAAAAATAGTTCTACAGCAAGAACGGTTTTTATACTAAAATGCGCATTCTGCAATTTGTAACTTAAATCTTTTTAAAAATTTTATTGTCGATTTTGAAAATGCCTGTTATATATTATAATTTGCAAATTGCGCATGCAAATTCGTTGTCTTCGTTTTTATGATAAGTATTTATGTAACACTTGACAACAAACTATGCAACTCGCAGTTCTTACACATCGTCTCCTAATGGAAAATTTATGTAAGTCAATATAAATTGTCTTGTGATTACAAGTTAAAATTTAAACGATAACGATATTTTGACAAATAACTAGATTTTTTCAAAATTATATCTATAGATCTGATTATTTATCTTTTCTAGTAATTTTTCTAAACTAACTTAAAATTTGAAATATTTAAGTTTTATATTCTTTGTTGATTTAATTTGTATTTACATGAAATTTATGTTTAAATTATATCTTGTTTTGTAATTGTAAATTGAAATTCGTATGACAACAATATTTCGATAAATAGTTATATATTTTTCCAAAATTATGTTTATAAATTTTCTAACAATTTATCTTTCTTATAAATTTTTTTAGACTGATTTCAAATTTGAAATATTGAAGTTTTAACACGTTCACCGTTGAATTTCTCTTCCGTACGATAGGTAATCCATTAGTCATATTTCTGTTTTCTGAAAACTCTTAATGGAAAAATTCATAACGAAGTAACAAGTAAAAATAATTGAATTTTATTTTCAGAATTAATGCTCTATCTTTCTAACGCTGTTCTGATAGGAGATGTAGCCTATTTTCATCTAGGTACTTTAATAAACAGAATACCAGGCTTTATGACATCAAAACTCAAGAGTTGTTCATCAACGAGAATTAAAAATATACAATAAGACAATGTTATACAACTTTTAGATGAGAAAATGCACTATGTTAAAAAGTAATTTTTGTATAACATTTATTTCTATATTATATCACCTTGTATATGTATCTTATTCATGAATTGTAACAAAAATATTTGTCTAAGTTTCATGATTTTTAATTTACCTTCTATACTTGTATTGATGTCACACGTTTATCGAAAAATTATTTACCAGTTTGCATCCAAGAAGTATACAAGAAACATGTTAAATCAAAGGAATTAAAAAAAAACATTTGACAATGCGCACGTGCGCATTTAACATAATTGCAGCGCCATCTAACATCATTTCCAAGAATTTCTAACTCGTGCCGGCCAACATCATCAGGTCACGTGACAATAGCATATTGATACGTGTCGACGAAGAGAGCCACGACTCGCTACGCTTTGCCAATCGAGCATACGCAGCCGAGTTTGCTCGGATTCTTACTTTAATCTAGTGTCTTCGCGGCATTGTTGATTATAGAGTAAGTGGAAAGCGTCGTAGAATCGTGATCCTTTAGAATAGTTACACCTCGGATTCAAAATGGGATGTAAGTACACTGTTCCCAGTCAGAAATTCAGAAAATCTTTTATTTAGGATTACAGTTGCTATGATTAACGATAACCGTAACCTCTTAATTTCGTTTCTCGTACAACATATTGTTCGCTTCGTTGAACTTTTAATATTTCAGTTCCTAGTTCGGTATTTTGTTAACGTGAGGATTAACTTTCCACCGTATGTTTTTCAGTCAAATTTCTAGAGGTGATAAAACCGTTTTGCAGTATACTTCCGGAAATAGAGAAGCCGGAACGTAAAGTAAGTCTATGTCAATTTATTTTTGTAGTACATTATGTAGTGTATTCCAGTCGCTTAAAATTAATCTTATTTATGATCTTTTAAAAAGGTTTTTCTATTGATGTATTAATCAAATTCAGCTTCATTTAAATGTTTTCTTTTAAATGTTTTTAGCTTCTTTATGCTTTAAACAGTAATTTAAGAGATCAAACATTTTTACAGATTCAATTTCGAGAGAAGGTATTATGGACTGCGATTACCTTATTCATTTTCTTAGTATGTTGTCAGGTAAGAGTTACTTTGTAATAAGCACTGTGTCTATTCAATGAAATTTTTGTGTTTAACAAAACATTTTCTGTCTTCCCAGATTCCTCTATTTGGAATTATGTCTTCGGACAGTGCAGATCCCTTCTATTGGATTCGAGTTATACTTGCATCAAATAGAGGAACTCTTATGGAGTTGGGAATCTCTCCCATTGTTACATCTGGTCTGATTATGCAACTGTTGAGTGGTACGAAAATAATTGAAGTTGGTGATACTCCAAAAGATAGAGCTCTCTTCAATGGTGCTCAAAAATGTAAGAAAAGCACAATGCACCTTCAAAAATATTGTATGTCTGTAAATTGTAACATGCAATCTAATTTTTACTTTTTGCAGTATTTGGAATGGTTATCACTGTTGGTCAAGCTATTGTATATGTAATGACTGGAATGTATGGTGATCCAACAGAAATTGGAGCTGGTGTTTGTTTATTAATTATTATTCAATTATTCGTTGCTGGATTGATTGTATTATTATTGGATGAATTGCTCCAAAAAGGATATGGATTAGGAAGTGGAATCTCTCTTTTTATTGCTACAAATATTTGTGAAACAATTGTATGGAAAGCATTTTCTCCAGCTACTGTTAATACTGGTATGATCTTATTTTCATTTTTCTATTGATATTCCTGAATATTGTATCTATGACAACGTCTTTATTTCATTGTCATTAGGACGTGGCACAGAATTTGAGGGTGCAGTAATCGCATTGTTTCATTTACTTGCTACAAGACAAGACAAAGTTCGAGCTCTCCGCGAGGCGTTCTACAGGCAAAACCTTCCTAATCTTATGAACTTACTTGCCACAATCCTAGTATTTGCTATTGTAATTTACTTCCAGGTAACAGAATAAAATTATTTTTAATTTGAAAAATATCAATTAAAATTCTAATTATGTATTTATTTCTAGGGATTCCGCGTTGACTTGCCAATTAAATCTGCCAGATACAGAGGACAATACAGCAGCTACCCTATTAAATTGTTTTATACAAGCAATATTCCTATCATTCTCCAATCTGCATTGGTGTCAAATTTATATGTTATTTCACAAATGTTGGCAGTCAAATTTCAAGGAAATATTATCGTGAATTTGTTGGGAGTATGGTCCGACATTGGCGGTGGTGGTCCAGCGCGATCTTACCCCGTTGGAGGATTATGTTATTATTTGTCACCACCAGAATCTGTGGGACATATACTTCAGGATCCCATTCATGCTATTCTTTATATTCTCTTTATGCTTGGTTCTTGTGCTTTCTTTTCAAAAACGTGGATCGAGGTTTCTGGCAGCTCAGCAAAAGCCGTAAGAATTTATTATATTATTTTCATTCTTTATGTTTTTAATAAATATTGTATTTTAATCGAATCTAAAATTATTCTACAGGTCGCAAAACAATTAAAAGAACAACAGATGGTAATGAGAGGCCATAGAGACAATTCTATGATTCATGAATTGAATAGATATATTCCGACCGCGGCGGCATTTGGTGGATTGTGTATCGGTGCTCTGTCTGTACTGGCTGATTTCCTTGGTGCAATCGGTTCAGGTACTGGTATTTTACTCGCCGTCACAATCATATACCAGTACTTCGAGATCTTCGTTAAAGAACAAAGTGAAATGGGTGGCATGAGTACACTACTTTTCTAAACTCAATTTACATAGACTTTAAAAGTGAACTTTTTTAATTCTGAAGAACTGAATAATAATTTATTGTAAAGTAAGTCCATTTGACGTCAAATACTGTTAATTACTTGATAGAGTAATGGAAGGTCTTCAATATGAATCAAATCACACATTTTTATTCTTTGTTTGCCGTTGAGAAGATCACATATATAAATACACGTACATATTACGTAATAGTTTTTTCTTTTATTTTTTACATATGATTGTAGCATACTCAAAAATATTTAATTAAGTATCAGTTGCTCGCAAGCATGTATTAGTTTCGCGACTACCATCTATAGATTTTGCAATTAATATTGTTTATTTGTACATCATGAAAAATAATACCTCTTTTTATATGTGAAATATAAATAGTGATTCTACACTGTGTCAATCTATATCAAATGGAATTTTGAATAATGTAACACGTTGACAAAGCGTAGAAGTTTGCACTCGAACGTGTAAAATGTAAAATGCTCGAATGTAAATACAGGCATTCGGTGTAGTTTGAATGTTCTGGATTTACACACAAGATGTTATATCTTCCAGACAACGAGCAGTGTACATAGGAAGAAAGTGATTAAATATTTTCAGCATTTTTTACTAGTGTTTTATACTCCGAATAAAACGGGGTTATGTAAAAGACTCTCTCAAAGCGGGCGATTAAGATCGTGACGTTTATGTGAATCGAATCATTGCATAATGTATAATCATTTCGTCAGGACGAGACACCCACCTAGGGTATTCGTACTACCAATTAATTCGTACAGTGTTCGCTCATCATAGATATCATCATTCCTATATTAATAATGATACAAAACAAAGTAACATTTCTTTCTTGTATGTATTTAGGTGAATATGCTTTTATAAAAATTAAAATATATTATTTGTTTTGTTTTCCTTTTTAGTCTGACCTGTGTTAATTTTTCTTTTTATTAGCATTTGAAAGTAGCGAACTACATTTAAGTGAATGAAAGTAATATTCATTCGACATAATTAGATGAAATTGGAGAAAATTATTTATAAGTTATCTGCATTGTATTTGTATATCGTATTATACTGTATATTATTTAGTTGTATTCAGATATTAGTAAACTTAAAAAATTCCTATTTTATATAATACAGATGGTACCTTTTATTTTATACATAGAGTTGTTATGAAAACATGACTAAAAATGTATTTATTGTTATACACTTCGAGCATAGTGAATGGCGAACCCAATGTTTAGACATTAATCCACAATATCATTTTAAATAAATACAAACTATATTAATGCAATATTAATTGAGAAGTTGTTCTACAAATGTAATTTAATAAAATAATCTAGAAATATTTTTTACAAAAATGTAAATTTAAAGGATGTGTTAATACTTATTCTAAATATCTTCTTAATATAACATTAATTTCTTAGATTTATATCATTTTATTCACAAAATAATCTAGAAATATTTTTTACAAAAATGTAAATTTAAAGTATGCGTTAATACTTATTCTAAATATCTTCTTAATATAACATTAATTTCTTAGATTTATATCATATTATTCACAAAAATATGTACATATGGTAGAAAATTTAACTATTTATTTTTATTGTAAGAAAAGAGCAGCATAAAGTGGACCCAATGTATGAATATTGGATAACAAAACTAAGCGAAGTGTTTCTGTAAACCGTGAATTTGGAGTAGAGGTGTCCGTGTCTCGCCAAGCTATGTTAGCTCCCTCGCTACGTGTAAAAAGAGCAGGTGATGGAACATTTTCACGCATGTAAGCCCATACACATTCTTTCATTATAGTATTTATCTACAATAAGATATGTTTTATTTTAATTTCAAATATTATGTATGTGTATGAGGTTATTATTTAATCATAGAAACCTACTTGATGCGGTTCTAAAACTGGCAGAACATCCCTTATACTTGCTAATGGAGGTGGTAATAACTGACCAAGTGCCATAACACTCACGAGTAAAATACCTTCTTCTATATTCCAGTTAGCCATAACTGTGGCAGCAATACCTCTCAATAGAACTGAGCAGTAAGCTAAGGCTGGTCTGTACCAAGCTGTCAGTTCTAATAATGTCCATAATAATGGGACATCCTTGAATGTTCGATGGATTTGCAAATCTCTTTCTATAGTAACCTAATATAACAATTGAAACATTATATTAAATTCAACTGTTAGCATTACAATTATAATACTTCAAAATTATTAATATGATACCTTTGTAAATTCTTCATCAGGCCATGGTAATCCATTATACATAACATCAGGTGAAACCAGCTCAACTAACAATAAACTGACCATTGTTAAAGCATCTAGGTTCACAGGATATCGTTCCGACTCACGATTACTACAACATGCCTATTGAGTTTAGGCATTAAATAAATTATTTAATAATTTTATCCAATAATTATTACCCAATATATTTTTAGAAATTTTACCTTTATTACATCAATTAGCAATATTTTATTGAGAGCAATAATTTCTTTATCGATATTATTTTCTGGTGGCGGTCTCCGAGGACCATGTCCAATCACTCCGGCGTGAAACACTGAAGAATGTTTCTGAGCTAACATCGTACTCGTAACCTAAGTAGAATAAGATTCATATAATTCTCAATAGCAGTTATTAATTTTTAAATATTTTATAAAACCATTACCTGTTTGTGGTTTTGATGCAAAAGTAATGTTTCCTCAAACTCTGGTTCAAATTTTTCTTTTGCACCAAAATATTTTGCAGGATTATTATTGATACTATGTCCCAGAATTTCTCTTAGAGCTAAAACTCGAGCACATGGTGAATAAAAAGTTAAATCTTTTAATAAATGACAAACGATCTTCACACCCTGTTGTTTTCGTGTGATGTCTAAAATTTAGAACTTTATCAAAATTTTATTTATAAATTTTTGATAAAAAAGAAACCAACTGAATACTTACTATCTTCCGTTATACATAAAAAGAAATACTGTATCACAGCTCTCGTTAATTTCAAAGTGAGTTCTACATTTGGGGAAAAATTATCTTTTTCAGGCATACTAAATAAGTCTAACATTTTAGCAATATCATTAGCCAAATCAAAGTCAGTTGTTTTTGTTAACAGAGTGGAGATTTGGTGCAGATTGGATTTTATAGCTTGAGTTATCATTTTTGACCGGAGTACTACTGCCTTGTTATACTTCTCCCATCTATTAAAGCAAAGTTATACAAATGTATAAAAAGTATAACACAACTACCTTAATGTACTTACTTTAGCAATATTGTAAGATTTTGAAAGAGTTGTCTTGTTTCTTGTTTTTCTATAACATTTTTGTAGTTTATTTCTCTAAGTGCCTGTTCAACTACTTGTGTAAAGTAACTGTAGTTGGCTAATACATTTTCCGTTTCAGAGTTATTAGAGGAAAATAATACAATGTTATTAGAAACAAGTCGAATCAGAGCGGCAAGATGGAAAGTAGTTACAGCTTTGATTAACATATACGATGCTGCAGATATTAACATATTAGGATTTTGACTTCCAAGAAAACATAGCAGTCTGATAGCTGTTTGAACTCGCAGTGGATTTTGATTCAAAAGTAATGGTAATATTACTGGAAATTCTTGTTTGACTGAATTTAGTAAGGCAATATTTGCAGATTGTGGTCCATGCGTCCTCAAAAGTAGATCTATTTCTTGCAATACCAACTCTAGTATCTCAGAACATACGCTTTTTACACTTTGAGCAGCGTTAACACTATGATACCCAACATTACTTGTATTTAAACTTGCATCTAGTAAAATATTTATTAGCTGAGATGCTCCTTGTTCACATCCTAATATCAGATGAACAGTTAAATCTATCAGGGCTTCAGGTTGGTTATCAAAGTATTTGCACCAGTCTGAAGCAAATAAAGCTAACTGCGGGATTATATCTGGCTTTACTACAATAAAACAGATAAATTATACTTTATCTCTATAACGTTAGATACATCTACTTACATGTTTGTAATACATCACTAGTTATTGCTTTTAAAAGAGTTTGTGAAAGAGAAGCCAGATTTAAAAGAAATGGAACAGTAGCCAATTTTTGATTCTTTGTATCCTCATCGATATTTACATCTTCCTGCAGACTCCACTGAAGGTATTATTGTTGTTGTTATTATTATTACTAATATTATTATTAAATGTATTTTGAGAAGAAGCAATGGTTAACATTATAATATGTAGAACAGTTTTTACCTTGAATAAGTCTAATAATGCTGCTGTAATATCTTGAAAGTGACTACCAGCCAAATGACCCAGAATTCCAACTACTGAATTTAATTTTGGATCTTTAACATTATGTTCATGGTCCACTGCACAAAAATCTTTTAAACCACACGATAACACTCTGGTAATAACTGTATTTGGGAAACAACTTCCAACATGAGCTACTACCCAATCAAAATGAGGACTATGTAATACACTAGTATCTAATAGTGCTTTAATACAAGATCCTGTATCTGAATGCATAAGACATTGAAGACATTGAGCAGTGATATCAATTAAAGTACGGGTAGCACAACAAGACATCCATTGTTGAAGGAAATCGTTAATTCCAGCATTTGCAGGTAAATTTCCACGTTTTGCATATTCTGAAGAAAGTTTACCTGTAATAAAATTAACATTATTTCTAACAATCTGACTTCAAACAATTTAATGATTGCATACCTAATAATTCTAGTGACCATGCTGAAATAATTGGTGCCCATGCTTCTGGATTGCCATTAATAAAGCTACTTAAAACATTGTGGATTTCTGCTATTATAGATTCCTCGCATATTGGTAAGTTTTGATTTGTCTAGAAAAATGAGATATAATTTAATAGAAATCTTTAACTGTATCATGCATTTTGTGCAATCGTTGCACAACTACTAAACTTACTTCCAGCTGACGAACATATTTGGTAACTGCAATGAAAAATACATTGCAGAAATATTCAAGTACTGCATCTCTTGCGGCAGGTACATTTCGAAGTAAAGTCAAAGCTGTTCGCGTTACATCAAGCGTGCTCGTACTATGACTCGGCCGAACAGCTCCGGAAATAAATTTTCTAACTTCTACCAAAATGTCTTGTGGTGACAATACTCCCGTTGAATGCAACATCTTGTATTACTCTCTTAATGAAGCGGAAGATATAATTTGGGAAATATGATCATATTTACTTTTTCATATTTTTAGGGTTAAAGCATAATGTTAGAACCAATTAATTCGAGTAAAGCTTGACAATTACTGTTTATAAAAACCATTTTTATACTTTCATTGTTACTATTATTTACGTTCCTAAAATTAAAAAGTATAAATCTAAACAAATACAAAAATAGAATAACCTATAACGCTAAAGCATAAGATACAACGATATAGCTTCTTCGTCACTCCCTTTAAATAGAGTTGTTACTTGTTGCCTGTAGGTTGCGCACTTCGTTTTGATCAACATTGGTATATAGAAAGATAGATTTTTTAATCGAAATTTTAAATTTTGATAAAGAGAGCATTTATTCAATAAAATATTTAAAACATTGAGAATCAGTTATAGACAATTATAGCATGTGATATGTGTATTAATATGAAAAAAAATGAAATGTAAGTATATTATTAAATATAGAGTTATTTTTATAGAATTTATCATATGAAAGACAAAAAAGCATAAATATAAGCTTTACTGCGTTATATCTTTTTTGATTTTGATATGATAAATTTTACAAAATTAAAGTTAAAATATTTTTTATACTAATCAGTTTTCGATCATGTTATCCTAATACTTTTTAAATAGAGTGAGCGAGTGAAGTAAGCGATTCAATCTATGTTGTATATAAAAAATGAATGTTTCTATTTTAAAAAATACCGCAATGTGTAGTAAAATGCACATCTATTATTGCATTTGTAAAGAAACATTCGTGTATATGTAGTTCATCTTCTTCCTCTAAGATTTTGTTCTAATTTCGGCAAAAAAGAAATTATGGTTTGTTATGTATCACCCTGTATAATTATAAATTATTTTATAAGCTATTAGCGTTTCCTGCATGTATTCAGATTACATCTTTTTGGGATTTATTTTTCGTTTGTATTTTTTTTCAGTAACAATAGTTTTACGATAATAAATAAATGTATTCACGCAAAAATATTATTTAAATACGTTGTTTTTACAATATCAAAATTTCTTAAAAGTATAAATACGAATTTATATTAATATGATATATGATATAATAATATACAATAATTTATACAAATATTAAATGATTGACAATTAAAGTATGTTTTTGTAAAAACAATTTTATTTCATTCATATTTTTAAATATTTCTTAAATAGTTAAAATGTAATCGATACATTTAACATATAATATTTTATCAGAATTGTACAAATAATAATATATAAATGTAGTTTTCCTAAGAAATATAAAAATGATTCAATAAGGTATTTTTTGTACAGGCAAAGAAGAAATTCAGCGTCTTTTTTTTTTCTCTTGCTTTCGTGGTCTATGAGGTCTCCTTGGGGTTACTTGAGGACTATTTTCTGAACACTCTACGTCGCTTGGATCATCCTGTTATTAATTCATAACTTGAGAATATCTATAAGTCAATTAAATTAATCATAAGACATATATGCAATACCTTTAAAGCAGCTATACCATCGGAAGGGCCCCTTTGAAAAACCACTAGTATTGCCAATAGACATATAATTTGGTATAATGCACTAATATATAATCCAAACCTTAAAAATTGTTCAAATAAAGTCTCTTCTGCTGGGAATAAAAGTTCTTTTAATTGTGGATCAGTGTCTGCCATTTCCAGATACTAAAAAAAGGGATGATTATCTCAATTCCTTTAATCTAAGAAATTAATTTTTATTCTTCAACAATTTTTTTAGGAACACATAAAAGATTAATACTATTAAATTAGTACAACCGATATTCCATAAACATAGTCTACTTTCAATTTACAGTGGCTCATAAAAGTATTTGAACACCCTTACAAACTTTTTATGTATGTATATTTTACAAAGTATTTTGAAATCTCATTAGCATTATAACGAGACATAACTATCGTGATTATACTGATAAAATTTGAAACAGATCTTTTAATTTTTCACTAAGTATATGTTTGCAATATATGTCGTTAACTCCTGTATATATTTTCGAAATGATATCAAATTTTACTATTATGATCACGATATGTAATTGTGTCTCGTTACAGTATTAACGAAATTTCAGAAATTTTCATATAATGCACATATAGTCATAAAAATTTCCTGCAATAAGTATTAGAAAACTTTCGTGGGACACTGTATTTATACTATTTACACTATTACTAAATTAAAAATATTTTTAATTGTGAAATATGGGTAAGTACTATTTTTCTAAAATATAGCAAATACTTAGAAATCAATAATCTAAGCAATATAGCGATCGTAAAATTTTCATAGCATGCAAGCTTGACAAATACTACCAACTTTCTCACTGACGTTTATGTCAATAATTATTTAAATGTCAATTGACTTTCATTAAGATATTGAGGTATAACTGACATTTAAAAACAGTTGAGCGAAATAATCAAATGTTAATTCATCTATTAACACAACGACGTTCTATTATAAACGACACGTAGTGAATTTTGTAATTTTTATTTACTTTTTTTTGACGAAGGAAAAGAGACGAACATAAAATAAGTATATGCTTATTTTACTTGAAGTTGGCAGCAGAAAGTTTATTCATATATTTCAAACCAGATGTCATTCTAACCTGACGATTCGATTTAGGCGCCAGCTACCAGTAACATATGATATTAACATCTGAAATCTAATGCGACGAAAAATAAGTATATTCTTCGTCTTCATAAATGAAAGTCAAGACGATACTCTTGCGGTGATGAAGTAACACAATCGAAGTGTTGAATTAAATCTTATTGTACATTTATCGAAAACAAGCTGATACATTTTCGAATGATTGAAAATGGCGGGCTGATGGTAGCGCCGGAAGTTATCTGGTTTCGAGGCTTCATTGCTTGCGAGTCCGTGGATGTGAACCTTTGTTTTGTACAGAAGAATGGCTGCCATCTTTAGTTTTCGATGGATGTTTTCCGAAGAGATCGTGAATTCTCGTATTTATTGTGGTATTTAATAACGTAATAAAATCTCGAATAGTGAAATAACGTTTCCCGCGATGTAAAGAGTGTTTTTTCGTTTATTATTTAAGCTGCCCTGGTGTGACTTCTATTAAAAAATGCTTGTGTTTACATCCAAGTTTAAAGTGAGCTTCTGTATTCCTGTCATATTAAGGTAAGCAATACATTTTTATGAATTCCTATTGCTCCAAATGAGTAGAAAGTTGCAATTATCGTGACAAATGTTCAAAATTCAATCGAACTGTCATATGAAAGACAAGTGTAATGCTCCATTCTGTTCATATTATGAATCGTTTGTGACGTTCAAATTATTTTGCATTTCGTGCCTTTTTACAAATCGCTTTCGAAAATATAAAGTAATTTTATTACCGAGAAGTTTTTCACAATTTTTATTGACATCTGTCTTGTTTTACCGCTTGCTACTGTACTTGACTTAATAAAAAAAGAAAAAAAAATGTCTACATCGCGAAATTTCGATTTCGGCGTTTTAAATTGATTTCGATTGAAATTTTTTCATTGTCTTTTTGCAACAAGAGAGAGGTTTAAAAAGTATTTGTTGATTGCAATTTTTGTTTCCGAATGGTGGCAACAATGATTAGTAAAATGGTGAGCGAGTACAGGTCAACCACATCGTACACATACTACTTAAGTTGTCTAACTTACGTGATTATTAACTTTCGTGTAATGTTTAAACATTTATCCTGCGTTCTTCATCTTTTCTTTTACGTCTTTACTCGAATTTTATACGAATGATTACTTTGTAACTATGCAATCTTTTTCTACTTCTTTTTGTTAGGCTAATATGATATATTTTTGATTTTATTCGGATTAGTAGAATTAATCGTGTATTTGCGAATTACTATACCTGTTGATATTAAGAAATGGCTAACGAAATTGCTGTATAAATATGTAAGAACATGAGGTTATATTCTTAGTATTTCATGTTAGAGGTTTTCATAATTGATTGACAAATTTATAATTCTACTTATATATGTATATATAATTGTTATATGTTATTTGTAAAAGTAGGAAGAATAAGTAAATAAATGAGTGACAAAGTTCTTCAAAATGATTTTGCTTAGCACATTTACTTATTTCAAATGAATAGACGTCAAATCTAAAATTAATTTGCTTGCAGATGCTCTAAGGTTGTATGGTGTGGTTGTAATAACAAATATGTTCCATTCAGGCAGTATTTCAATTAATAATGTTGCATATACTGTTACAAACTTTTTCATAATTAAATGATCATCTTATGTTACTATAAAATACTATTTTCACGATTTCAGAAATAATTATTTTGAATACATTTGGTACATTCCAATATATACTAGTGCATTGGTATATGATATCATAAGGTTATATGACAATTTTTAGCAAGTTTTTATCAAATTTACAAACGTATAATACTAAATAATTCATGAATGTTATTTAATGGTCATAACCAAGCGAAGAAAGTTTGTATATTGAAAACTATTTCACGGCGGGAATGGAAAAATCAGCCAGGCGGCGCTGGTTTCTCTCCCAGACGGCCATATTGTTGCCCCCTCCCTTCTCGCGTTTCTCTATCTCTCTTTTCTTTCCCTCCTCGTGCGTTGCACATATATATAATATACAGACGTATATGTATGTATATACGTATATCTTTCCTTCCTCTCTTGTTCCTTCATTTACTTTCATCGACCACTGTCATTTTCTTTTTTTCTTGATCCTTTCGCGATCTCTTCCAATCCCAATCTTATCTCTCCTATTTTCTTTCGTCACTTTGCTCTTTCGCAAAATTCTTCGCATCTCTTTTCCTGTCGTGTCAAATTCTCATTCGTATGTCTTACTTTGCGTCCCGAGAATTTTAAATTTATCAATATCTTTGCCACATTCATTTTAATCGAATGATCGAGAAATATTCAATGCATCTCATCAAATATCAAGTTATAGCAGCCGAATTTCAACCGAAATTGATAAGATATTATTGTGGAAAAGTTGATCTTTACACATATATAAATCTCTCGAAGCGAGCTGAATGGTTTCTGTTTGTCAGATCAAGTTATGTGTGCGGGAAGGAAGTCGCTCGAAGTTATAAAGTCAAATTTGGAATTCTCGTAGTAGGCTATGGCACGATTGTAGATATGGTGCTCGTGGGTAGCTATCAGTAACCAGAAGCGTCGCTACGAATTTCCTCAGTTGGCCGATCGTAATCATTTCCTCCATTTTTATCTCTTATAGGATATAATTTTCAATTAATTACATAACTCTGCGTATTTTACCTGATTTTAATGACCTTGAAATGCATTGTCAATTTTCAATGAATTGATTGATATATAGAATGTTGCACTTTATTCTAATCTGAAATTGGTCAAACATGTAACAGATATATCTACCATCATTGAAAGACTGTTTACGGAACAAAAATTTATAAAATGAATCATTAAATAATATAATAATAATAATAGTAATAAATTTCTGCATAATTTAAAAACTAAAGCCGAGCGGAAGAAGTTGTTCAGTATGTTGATCTTGACAACATTGATTGTTTTCTTTAAACTTTCTTTTTCTATACATTATGTATACTATTCTATATTAGTTATACTAATCTATGTTATTCTATACGTTAGATATATGTTAGGCCTGATATAGCTTTGTAAAAAGAACATTTTTTTATGAATTCAAGTGTTTGAAAACACGATCGAATCGTTGAAACAAGTTGAAGTTAAATCGATCGAATGCGAACGGAAAGAAGACAGAGGTTTAAATGCTCGAGCTCGAAATTTAGTTTGGTGGGGTACGCCTTTGGTGGTAGCATTTGCTGGCTACGAGGTGAAATCGTATCGACCGCAACCAAGGGAAGTTCGCGCGCAGTGACGGGCACGCGCGACATATACAATATATTACATACTTTATTCACAAGAGAATCAAAAGGAAGTCATTCGCAAGATCTATCGTTTCTTCCATCCAAACTATAAGGAACTAGAAACTTCAATTGAATTTTCCTATTCAATTAAATATTTATTATGATTATTATTAATAGATAATTCTTACATTTTTTTCCTACGTATAACATTTAAGACTTTGATTATTTTAAAGCTCGATGATTTTTGGCTTTTTTAACCTGCCAATATCAAAGCAGGTTACTTCCAGAAATCTGGGTCATATCGGGTAACATTTGTTCATTTTTTTATATTAAAACAATAGTAACGGATTTGTTCGCTGCTAGTGTTCTGTCTCTCTTTCGTGACTATTACCATTGGTCAACCCTACTGACGTCATCGAGAAAGATCCAATAGGACGATGTCAATGCATATGCACACTACTATCTCGCAACTTATTCGTAAAGTAATGGTTGGTGGCGCATCGTATGGACGAATTCGTGTCATCACTTAGCAATAGTTAGGACAGGTTATATCGATTATCGGCAAGATATCTGCCAATCGAACGAATCCAAACATATGATCCGGATAAACTCTGCGTGTGTTTTTAGATCAAAAAGTTCGGAGATTTCTTAACCTTTGGAGTGCTTAGTCTATATATTGCTTACTTACATTACATTACATTATATTAGTAACATTAGTTACTAAGTAAATATTTAAAAAATACATCTTTACTTAGTTGCATTCTACTTTTAATAAAATGACATTGTAGAAAAATTTTATTACCAAGCCAAATAAAAAGAAGCTTATAAAAACAATGATTTATTTATTATATTAACCGTGTAATTGGAAACCAAATTATTAAAAAAAGCAAGATGTTACACAAACTACAGTACATATTAAAATATTCTTTATTTTAAGCTACAACAAATAAGAATGAGTTACTAAAAATTGTAAAAAGATTTCAAGATTAATAACAAAGAAACTAGCAGGAAATTAAAGTATAAATAAGATATAAAGATCAAGTTGATCGTTTTCGTATCAGGCGAAAAACTAGGTACATATAAAGTTATAGCGGTTTGCTGAAAGCTGCTCGAGAGCGAGACCAAACTACTAATATCCTGTACTAATTGATTTACAATAATATCTTGTCTAATGATAAGAATTTATCTTTGGATTCATTCAAAAAATTAATGTTTCGGCAAGGAAATCCTAATATTAATGGTATATTCGAAATGGGAGTGATTCTACATGAAAAGTAAGTGGAAAATACGGAATAAATTTTGTTCATTCATGTTTGAAAATATCAAGATTGAAAATTTGTCAAGCATACTTGAATTTGGCTAATTCCGGAATGTATAGGGGTGAATAACCGACAGGAGGTTAGGTATATAGAGCAAAATTCCTATATAGGACGCTTCGTTCCCGGAAAAATGAAATTTGATTAGGCCTATTCTCAACTATGTACGTTCGAATTCAATTTTTTTGAGAACTAGCCATTAAGCCCTTAAACAGACAAATTCTATTCTACATTTTTCATTTATTTTCGCACGTAGAGTAACACCTGATGATTGTTTACTCGCACTCGTTTGGTAATTAGCCAAATTGACGCGTGCTAAAATGCTTGAAAACGATTGAAATTGAAAACATTGATGCTTTCGAAAACGAAGCCTCGAATGAAAATATTTAGTCTATATTTTCGGCCTGTTCTTTCATGTAGAATAATCCCCGTCTCATTTGTACCATCAATACTGGGACTATATATAGCTATAGTAGTTGCACGCATCTGGTTAATTCCGCTGGAAAATCAAACGCAATACCGAGACCAGCAACGATTTCGCAAGATTTACGCCGCAAAGAACCGATGCATTTCTTCGGGATGACATCACAGTGTATTAATGGTGCTCGCGGTTACTATGGGTTACGACGTATTCACACGATAAACGGAGGAGCGTGTACCGTGGCAAAACTTTTTGCTGTTGACAGAGGAATACAGGCGTGCTGGGTCAGCCATAAAATATATCCCACGAAAGTAAACCATTCTCGATTTTTCCTCATCACAGTTGAATCGATGCATTTCCCTTAACTTTGTGTTTTCTACGTTGGGGATAGAAGTTTATCGCATATGATTACGATTGCATAAAATTCCGATGTGATAAGGTTGTCCCGCGCGTGTAGTTAGTTTTATCTGAAGCGCGATTAAACAGATGTTTAATCCGTTTTACCGAGTAGCGAACGCCAATAGTTTCCACGCGGAGATGGTTCTTTTCGCGCTAGGAAAAGATTATGCAATCGTAGAAGTAGACGAGGACATCTTTCGAAGAAAGAGATAAGGAGAGAGAATTTCTAAACGTCCAGATCGACGGTGCAACGAAATGTATACATAATAATAAGATTTAGTCCGGTTTGGAGACTCGCAGACTCGATGGCGAGAAGGAGAGAAAGAAAGATGCACGCTTCTCGGTAACCTTGGTTTTAATAGCGGTGGTGCACAATGCTGAATCTTCGTCTCTCGTCCCCTCTATCTTCCAACACTCCCACGTAATGCACAGAGCCACGTTACGCGTCCGATCTTTCGCGGCTAACGAACGCTTTTTCAAGATATTTTTATCCATCGATATTTCTTACTTTTGATAGGAATTCCAATTGAATTCCCGAATTTGAACCTCGGCCAATAGAGGATGATTATCGGGTAATGGGATGATTTCCAATCGGTTTAGCGTGGATGGGTCTTTCTTTAACCATAGTGCGGTCGCATTCCTAAGTGATTAATCCGCAGAGTTGTTCGCTATCGCAGCTGTCGGCAAATAGAACGAAATTGTCCGCGGCAATCTCTTCTAGCCAATTCTGTACTCGCGCTCTTCTCTCTTGTTAACCACCGATCGAGAAGTGTTAGAAAGTTGAAACGATTCAAGATTATATTTTAGTTGGTTAAGGAACAAAAAGGGAGAAAGAGATTTATCAACGACAGTGGCTCGCAAAAGTATTCGTACGCTGGGCGAGACTTTTTTATGCGCATATTACGTGTTTTATACGAAACATTTTGAAATTTCATTAGTACTGTAATGACACTCAACTGTTGTGGTTATATTGGTAAAATTTTATGCAATTCTGAAGATGTATGCAGAAGTTACAAGATATGTATTTAGTAGATATAAATAAATAAAATATATATTTTGCTGATATCACAAAAGTATTTAAAATAGGCAATCATCCACGATATTGGTAAGTAGACTGCGGCTTTTTATGCAAATCCATATTTTTGGCAATATAATTAAAAATGTAGAACTTTGCTAGAAAATTATTTCACTTGTTAAATATTATAGAAAGTACTATACTTTTAATACTTTATACTTTTTTTGATATCATGTGCATTCTGTACAATTTTGCACTTTCGAATTTCCTGTAAATGCATAAAAATCGGCAGTTTATTAATAAGTCTCAGCATTCACTGGGACCATCTTTAACACTTTTTATATGCTTGAAGTGATTATTCATACTATATATTTATTTTTTACTAAATATAAATTTGTAATAAATATGTTGTAACTTGTATGTATATTTTCAGATTGGATTCAAATTTTGCCAATATAATCTTGGCAATCGTGTCTCATTATAGTGCTAATGAAATATCAAAATGTTTCATGTAACACGCACAATATGCACATAAAAATTTTCTATGGGAAGTGTACGAATACTTTTGCGAGCCACCGTAGAAGAGAGTTCATAGTAAAATTTGAAGAGGATAAAGAGCAGCAATTTCGTGGAAACGCCAAGCCATCTTTTAGGAGTTTGCCGAACGACTGCGATTCCCGTGGTGGTGTGTTGCATATCGACCGCCGCGAAAGTACGAAAAGGGATTGCAAAACTGCGGAGCGGCGCGCACGAGCACATTCGCAGGCCTCGTGACGCTCCCATTCATTTACATGCATGATCGAGCGGAGTAGCACGAAACTCTCGCGGAATGGAGTGCTTGTTCTTTGCGCAACAACCATCTTCTTCATGAGTGCCGTTTAAATCCCTCCTCGTTCCCTGACCATCCTCTGTCTCTTGTGTCTCTTAATTTTGTGGAATTATCCACGTAACGATCCAATGTACTGTCTACGTAATAGAAAAAAAGCAGAAGAGTTCCGAGAAAGAAACGGATATTTTAGAAAGTTAATCGTGGAAACATACTATCGCGAAAGAAAAGCTTCGCGCAGTGGCATCTGTCTCGGGCATAGTATTGTCTCGTATCTCGGTTTACTTCCACTAGCAATTTCTCGTTCGCCTTTTTCAACACTGTCTTTCTGTTTCTCTTTCTCTTTCTCCACGTGATGTTGTGTGCGCCGCGTTGTCCTCCTTCCACTCCACACCGATCTGCCGTGAACGTAGCAAAGACAGCGCAAATGTGAAGAGAGGACAGCGCGATACCGGTTATTGGCGGGGAACTGGCATATTTCACCGAGTGTCCAGCAATCAGGCCTTTGTATACGGCTTACTGTATGTTACACGCTCGTGCTCTCCCTTACCAGGGAGGTACGGAGAGCAGAGCGAAAGATGGACTCGCAGAAAAACGGGCTTGGACGGGGAGAAAGAGAGAGACAGAGGAAGAAAGAGGGAGAGAGAAGTCGAACGTTTATTTAACGGCGTAGAACTAGTCGTAGGTATGGTTAGTATCGTCGTTGGTGGGAGGTCGCGTTATGGTCTCGCTGCTTTTCTTCGATTCTACGCGTATTTCGAACGAACGACGAGAAAGTGGATGGAATTAATGCTACTTTTAAGGGGAGAAAATCAACGTCATTTTCGATGGGCATAAGCAAAATGGGAAGCATGCTATAAAAAGAATCAATTTGGATAGGATTCTTTGTATACGTTTTTACGGGAGATCGAGTTACTTTGATTACTACTATCCCCCGTATAACACGATAGTACGTAGTTAAGTTCCGAAAATATGCCGTGTTATACGGAACAAAGAACTGATACAAAAATAAGGTTATGTTCCAAAGATTAACAAAAGTGTACTAATGTTTATTAAAACAGTCAATAATTAATCAAAAGTTTTATAAATTTATGTTACATAATATTTATTTTTTTCATCACTGCTAAATTCTATTAAACGACGTTCGTTAATCTATGTACGATTTTTATTTTTGTTAGTTATGAAAAATGTTATCAATTTTTTTATCAGAGGAGCTTCGAGCTGCTGCTTCCCTATGGTGCAAAAACTCTCGAGTGAAAAAGATTAATACTCTACAAACTAAGAATGGACTAAAAGTTTCAATATTCCAAAATTGCGAAAATCTGAGGCAATACACATACGCTGACTCCAATGAAAGATATCGAATGACGATGCTTGCACTTAAAAATTCTGATTACGCGCCGGTTTGGAAGAATTACTCAATCCTCGAACCGTGCTAGAGCGAGTCCGTGTTGTAGGAGCACCATGTTGTACGGTTGATACGGTTGATTTAAAAAGAGAGAGGAATCGGGATATCATTGCCAGTTTCATCCGCACGATTGCTTACAATCGGGCTAGTTACATGGCAGTAGAATGCGCGTTCCAACTGCGCACGGGTTGCTGGTGAGAGCAACGCCGTTTTCCTGCAACGTTGAATTGCCCTGTGGTTGAGAAGGGGTCAACGGAAGCGTCAAACAACTTGTTGGAGACGCTGTCGACCCATGTCGAGTAACAGTGCTCGATTGATAATATTGTAAACAGCGTAATATTGTATCCAATGAGTTTTCTTTCTGCTGCCGCCGATACACGATTCTTCGATAATTTGCAGCGGGCAAACTACATAAAACAACGAACGACGTTTTATCTGGCTGAGCTAGTAGGAGAAATTGATATAATAGCTTAACAGGAGCAGGTAAACTAGAATGGCAAATATCCGTGAATAGATGTGATCAGGGATGGAAAAGAAGCAAGATGGTAGGACGTGGAAGGAGAGGTCAACATCGAGCGATAATCGTTCAGGAATAATTTTGGTTCGTATCGAATCAATGCAAGGGTCGAGGTACGCCAAGTAGGTCGCCACAAATCCCATTGCTGCCAACGTGACAAACCAGCCCGTGCAGCGCTGCACGCTCGCGCGCGGAACCTCGTTAACTTCGCGACTGGTGGAAACACCGCGGCAAAATAGCGGCCAGAACACCCGCCGTTGTTACATCGACGATAGTTGCCTCGCTGCTGCGACCACCCAACTAATCCTTTACCCTCCGGAAAAGATACACTACCTTCGCAATATTATCAAGTCTTGGGTAACTCCGCAACAATGAAACCAAACAAAAGATGCTTTCTTCTTCTTTTTTTTTAATATTCCTAATTGTTTAATATGGTTAAATACACAACTGTTGCCTGTTCAGATACACACATCAGACAAATTTCAACTCCATTAACAACCAATAAATCTTACGCAGAAATAATGAAATCAATCACTAATCAAACAGAGCAAATGCACAAGGAGAGAAACAATTAGACAGTCTAGGTAAACTAGACAAATTGGTACCAAACTTAACCACCTAAATTGTCGATAATGCTAGAGATACCTTGGTTAATCCTTCGAGTGTTCACAATACCTAGCAAAAGTGTTAAAGTTTGATATGTAACGAACGAGGGAGGTACAACGAATTAGGAATTTTGGATACATTTATTCGGTATATTGTACCATAGTGTGTGGCTGTGGATGTTTATATAATTTTTGTGAACGTAATTAGGAAAATAGAAGGTAAATAAAAATTCGCTTGGTTTACTAAATATTATAATAAGTGCTGCATTTTGAATACTTGTTTATATTTTTCCATATTATATGTATTTTGTAGATTTTTGAAATTTCTCAAAAACGCGCAAACGTTTGCAGTCAATTAATAATGTGTTATTTTGTCCACATCCGAATTCAGATTGACCAAGTTCGAAGCATTATCCATTTCCAGTGTTGGCTTTGTGACGCACGGATTAAATACTAAAGACGTTAACATCGGAAAGACATTTATCGATATGATATTTCTAGGAAATCATAGTTACACACGGAGGAGAAACCAGTCGCCTAGAAAACGCTCTACGTTGAGGTACTATTCCGTAGGATGATTAAATATTTTATAAGACGATGTTATTCTCGGTGAAATGTAAATTGCATTTTACGAAAGTGCATCGCGGTACGTTTATTAGCTAGCTCGCAATGGAACGCAACCGCTGAAGCAAGGTTTATATTTAGCTACGCGAATATAGTTTTGTTTCTGTTACAATGCTGCAGTTGGTTCTGGCAATTTCCCTGATTTCGTAGCATCTGAAATAATACTGCGTTCAAGCGGTTCTCGGCGCGTTCTAAGCGAGTACTTAGAAAAATGCATTTTTCAGAAAAAACGAGGACTGGCAAGAGAGTTGCCTGGTGAAACGGACGATGAAAACTATCGAAATCTCTTCGGAATTTCACAAGATTCGATTAACATTAAATCGAACGTAGCACACAACGAGGAACTGCAGAGTGCATAACCTCGGTTAACAGACGCCTGCGTGGTTGCGCGATGAAAGGTGAATCCTTGCTATTGGCGTTTTGACAGTGCCGATAACGTCGTTACACTGTAACCAGTCACGTGACAGCTATATAGCTGTATAACGTACGATGGCTTTCGTCAAATCGACCACGACAACACCCGACGAATCGGCGAATCGAGGGTTAAACTCGATCCCATGCATCATGTAGATCGAGACATCAGAGCAGGAGCGTGGCAGAATTTACTGGAAATGCATGCTGCTGGTTATGTATACAGTGACTCACGGAAGTATCCGTGCATTTTTAGGAACTCTTTATTACATATATTATACAAAACATTTTGAGGTTTTATTAGCAGTGTAACGAGACACAGCTATTATATTGGTAAAATTTGAAACGTATCTGGAAATGTATACATAGAGGTTACGAGATATTTATTGGAAGCATACACTTTATAAAGATTACCAAAATATTAATACAGACAATCATTCATTGTAATAAGCCACAATACGTAATGAGATTACCTTCACCATTAGTTGTATATTCAAGGTTATTATTCATGCTGTATACTAATTTTTCACTAACAAAGAAAATTTTAGATCTGATCCTCACGGATTTCAATGAAATTTGATGTGATGATGGGTCTACATGTGAAATAAACGTACGTATTTGTAATTTTAGCCTCGGATGGCCAACCAATTATGAGAAAAATGGATTTACTTCAATGCAATTACATAAAATGTAATTTACTTTATTAATATAGTTGTTTAATCAGAATGTTAATTGTAAGAATGATTTACATGTTAAAGTAAATATTATAAATAAAGCAATTAAAATACTTGTATAAATTGAAACAATATAATCTAAAAATAAATATACAAATAATTTGAAGTATACAAAGTAGGATAAACTATTATGTATATTCCAATTTTTTAATAAATTGTTTTATTGATAATAGATACAAAATAATATTTATAACAGAGAAGACATGAAATAATCCAGGCTTCCATAATTGTAACACTAAAGGTAATTGTTCTGAAGTAAAGTTCTCCCAACTGAATGTAAACCCGGGATAAACAATTCGAACCCCTTTACGCTTACTGCTACGCCACAGTCATTAATAAATGATCAGTTCCAATATCTGGGAATATGTAATTTTTTCAAACTTTATATGCATTTTTCTCATAATTTTAAGATTATCATAATTCTCATAAAACTTTCAGACTCTCATAATTTGTTCAAAATTACAGATGCGTTTATTTCACAGATAAAACTATCGTTGAAATCCGAGAAGACCAGCTCTGAAGCTTACCTAGTAAGTGTATATATTTTCAGATCGGCTTAAAACTTTGCCATCATAATCATGATATTCGTGCATCGTTACAGTGCCAACGAAACTTCTGGAAGTTGGGTGTATTTAATGCGCATAATGTGCATATATATATAAACAAAAATTCTATGCTAAGTGTTGGAGTATTTTCGTGAACCACTGTAAATTGTAAATGGAAGATCGCGTTAATTATAGGAAATCACACGATCCTACTTTCCATCGGTGAATTACAAATTATACGTTTTTGGACGAAGCTGTTCTATTTGTTTTTTGTTATCCAATAAAATTGGATACTGCGTTTCTTTCGTGCGACGCTAATTAGTTGCAAGTCTTTTCTTTTATATCAACTTGTTTCTAAAAAGCCTCGTCCAATTATCGTCCAAACTACCTCTTTTGAGAATGCGGGGACAAAAGCCTGGGAAACGACTATACTGCCGTTAATGGTTTTCAGTAGTAGCAGCACGTGCCACTGACAATGAGTGCGATAGAAAAGGTAGCATACGCATCGGACAAACTGCCTCCTATTTACGCATTCGTCACGTGATCCTGACTCTAGTTTCGTTCGCCGTGGAATTTTTCATTTCGCGATACCTGTATATTCGCGTTACTTCATCAAGTAATTAGCAATATTTGGTTTGTAAATTAAACCAAAAAACAAAAAAAGGAGGAGAAAAAGAGACAACGATAGAACATGCTGTTCAAAGTTGGAGGAATGAAAATTATGATTACGCTTATAAGCGTAAAAAAATATATAAAAAGTGGACAAACGATAACATCGTTATACAGAACGGTCTTGATCTGAGCTCGCAGATTATCGTTATTGCTTCGGCTGATTTGCGATATTTGCATACGAGTAAAGAGCGGATATACAACCGCTCTTCCTTACATTTGTAAGTCGTATTGAATTACTAGGGCGATCCGTAAGTTCGTGCGTTATTTTAATATATTTCCTTGTACTATTTTATAGTATCATTTAATAGCCCTTCAAATGATTATATTTCATTTTGATTAATTAATTCTATTTTATCCCATTGTTCGTTTAGGAAGGAACATGGAAAAGTCGGAAATTCGTGTACTTCTGTGTCACTACTTGCAGCGAAACTTCAAAGTAGCAAAAGCAGCGAAGAAAATATAGTATTTTCTTTTTAAAGAAATTCGCTTCGAAGTTCTGCTAAAATAATTCAGAAGACTTTATTCATTACGAAAGATAGTACGAAGTGATGTATTTAAAAAACGCACGATTTTATAAGCCACACTAGTATTTATTTATTAAGCAATTTTAACCAATTCATTAATCAATCCAAGTTAAAATTCATTTACAATTGCACAAATCTGTATCTTTAAACTACACTTTAAACTACAGTTGAAATATTTCTAAAATTACGGAGCAGAAAAACGGAAGTAAAAGAAAAATACGTACATGCTCTCTCACTTTTAGCTCGCTTCTCCTTCACTTTCCCTTGCATATTTGAAAGTATTTCCATATTATTTGAATACGTTATATTTTCTCTTTTATCGATGGTTGCACGAAACGATTTCAGCTTGGCGATAGCTCCCACCGCCGCGCCGCGGCTGGCCAATGCCTCGTATCTTTTATATCCGATCGGCTGTTTACGCAATTCGAGTTCGATGGAGGATATTGACAATACTAATTTATTAGGTGCGCGCGTCGTACACACAAGGTGGTAGAACACGCAGACACATTTGGCGCAAGTTCAGCCGCACGTGCGGACTTGACACGAGCTGGCAAATGCGTATCGCACTGCTCGTAACGTTTCTTCAAAAGGAATTTTCTTGCCACTTCCGAAATCGCACGCAACAATCTCGGTTTGTTGCGTTTTTTATTCTGTTTGCTTAGGGTATACGATTTCTTACGGCCAGGAAACTCGGTTATCGTTAGGACAGAAAAGTGCAACACCAAGTGATTCATCGTTGTTCGTACGATTGCAAATTGCGTCGTTTCCTTCGCAGCTGTTATATGCAACGATATTTTAGCAATGGCGAATTCCGTAACAGATCGCAATAGTATATCAGTGTATCCCCATGTCTTTTCATCATCCTGTTTGTCTTTTAATCTTTTTAAATATATGAATTTTTGTCCAGGACAATCGGCGAACGACTTTGAACACCTTCAAGTGTTTACTGTATATTATTACAACTAGACTGCGGATTTTATGCATTTATAGGAAATTCGAAAGTGCAAAATCAAACAGAATGCACATAATATGAAAAAATATATAAAAATTTACATTTTTCATTATATTCTCAAAAATATGAATTTGCATAAAAATCCACAGTCTAGTTATAACGATAGAAAGTGATAATAGTTTGTGCGAATAGCGTACGAACGATCTTAAAAGCTTAAAATTATCAGTTTACTTTAAAGATTCACATAGAATAATACAAATAATAACACAGTATCATGGATATTGTACTATAATATACTACGTACATATTACACACATGATACTACAATATATTGGTAAATTAGTCGAATATTAATATTATCTCATTATCATTATATTGCATAAATTACGTTTGCTTCTTGTGAAATTTCAGTTTTTATGCAATAGTTTATATATATTATTTATATTTATATATATTATTATTATATCCACTTCATAAATTTGTTGAAAATAATAACTTTGTTTAGTGCATATAGCGTACCTATATAGAGATATTTTCAATGAGCATGATCCATTGTGATCATTTTATATTCCCAAGAAGCATCAATGCACGATTTGCAGCCAATTTTACAATGGCGTTGATAAGAATAAATACAATGCAAAAAATATTTATTTATTGTTTAAGACTGATTTTTTAGAAAACGCTAAAAGTGGACATACAATATTTGTGCAGTAAGCCATCGACATTAATTAATTAATTAGTTTCAAGTATATTAAACTTACGATTAGTATTATCTAATGGTAGATACTTTCATACGACTATCAAAGTTTGATACCATGAAAGTGAAATGTAGAATCTGATGAAAGAAAAAAGAGGAACAGTTCATTAGAAAGTGACGATATGTACAGATACTTTTTGTAGCCATTGTATGTGAATTTTGTCAACGATAGTCGATGAACGACTCTGATATTAAACAATAGAAGACATGATAATTAAACGTATTAAACGCTTTCCATCGATTCGCGGTCTAATCTAAATTGATTTTATCTCGGAATTCCGAACCGATTCCACAGCGGGGGATATCATTGTTAAGCGCGATCAGAAATTATCATTTCGATCATTTTTCCCTTTCTCTTGTCGATATT
>NC_057785.1:1915173-1925121 GCF_014825855.1 Bombus pyrosoma | reverse complement strand
AAAATAGAAACAGAGCAAGCAAAAATCCTAAGGACAATAGTTAACGCTCCATGGTACGTCAGAAATGAAGATATACGAAAAGACTTAAAGATTCCAACAGTTAAAGAGGAAATCGCCAGATATGCAAAAAAATATAAAGAAAGACTTGCAACACACCCAAATCAGCTGGTTGCTGAAACGAATAAAACAATAATAGAAAAAAGACTGAAGAAGAAGCACCCTGCAGACCTCACAATAGAACAATAAACAACCTGGAAGATGGAGTCCCGCTGGGGGTAACCATCCACATGCTATATTTCATCAAAACCCAAACTATAATATTTTACCAAATGTCCTAATGGACAAATTGTAAAATGATCTATTTAAAAATAAAAAAAAAAAAAGAAGAAAAAAAAACCATTAACTACTGAGGACCTAAGTGTTTCCCACGACAGACTCATCAAGCTACTGCAATGCAGTCATTTTTCTGAAGAGATAACAACGCTACGGAAAGATCGAAACATACCAGTCAATGGGAGACTCCAACGACTCAACCCTTTTATAGACAAGAGAGGAATATTGCGCGTCGGGGGCCGACTGAGTCAAAATCGTCAACGCCAAAACCGTCAGCGAACGCTTTAAGGACGCAAAAAAGGCATCCTTATGCTTGAATTGCCTGAAGAAGGGACACACAGCGCGAGATTGTCACGCCGGATCATGTCGGGTGTGCGGAGGACGACAGCACACGATGCTACATCAGGAAAGGTAACAATCAAAGGTAAACAAAGGTCGAATTCCTCCACATCAAGTCGAAGAAAACCGCGAAAACGCACAATTCGGGGACATCACGAACTCGCCTCCAAGACCACCCGTCAGTCCGAGACGGGCACACACACTCAATATTCCACTGCAAAATGACAAGCGACAACTTGCAGCCAGAACAACGCTGCATCGGAACTCACCAATTGCACGACAATACAAGTGGAGCTTTCGGAAAGGAACGGCTTTCTCGCGAAGCACACGCACACAAAATTCCGCTGCACAGAGACGAGCGACAACTTGCAGGAATCACCGATCACATATCACAAGTCTCACCTTCGTTAACGAAATACCTTCATCACAAATCATGCTGACCACGGCAAAGGTCAACAGCAAACGAAGAAAGGAAGGTATCGACAAATACGAACAGTCCAACACGCAAGAAATTGGATATTTGAAATTATATCAAGTCCAACTGGAGGACGGATGGAGACGATTTCAATCATTCCAAAACGAGTTAGACGAACTCGATGAAAAGACAACTACGAGTGAGTACGACCTAAGACTCCTTTCGTGTTGCCGCATCTGATGATGATGTCTTCTGTCGATAGACGGTTATCGACTTGTTGACTGCTGATTCTTGAGATTCCTTGAAATGGTCTTTGACTCGAGTTGATATAGACTTACCGATGAGATTTGATTGTTACTTGACTGTTCTGTCGTCGTGGGAACAAGTATAAAGATGAAGTTGACTTTCCTAGTGTAGTAGAAGTTGAGATGACTCTCCTGATATTGTAAAAGAAGTACAAGTTTACTCCCCTGATGTAGTAGAAGAAGTTGAGATGACCCTCCTGATGTTGTAGAAGAAGTACAAGTTGACTTCCCTGATGTAGTAGAAGAAGTGAAATTCGTTCTTATGTGATTACAGAGGAAAGCTCGATATGGATGTGCCCTTTGAACGAAAAACGCGAATTCGTTGCTCACACTTTTGGTCAGGACAGTGAGGGTAACGATCCGCGATGCCGATTGGTTATGGCCAACGTTAGGAATGAAAATAGGAGGAAGAAACCTCCTAGCAGCGTGACTCATGGGCGACATTGTTTATGGGAAAAAACCGCTTTTGCGTTAGACAAATATTTGTTTTTCCCATTAGGTAACTACCTGCTTTCTCCGTAATTTGTAAGAACGTGCAATAAACCTAAGGACTGTGTTAAGCACCAGCTATAAACCGAAAATACCTGCAGGATTAAAGGTTCCTGCAAGCTACTTCGCTTTATGGTGGCGCCTTAGGTTTATTGAGCGTCTGTCTAATGGAGCTTGGGCCTTGACGGTCAGATAATGAAAGACGTCGCACGGGCCACACAGAGTTATATCACGTTTTTCATTTATATATCGTTACTTTGTCTTTTGAGAATCGTTCGACAATATGACTTCGACAAATATCACGACTGGTGATATCTGTTAGACGCGCCAGTGACTATGAAAGTGACGCAAGTGGAATATTTTTTATGCAAAAAATCTCGCATATTATTGTAACGTAGAATGATATAACGTAAGATAAATTAAAAACTTAACTTCCTTAAGTTTTAGACACATCATTTTCATAATCATCAGTCCAGATATAGGTAAGCGTAAGTGTATGCATAGCCGAAGAATTTTCAACATCGATTTATCCCGAAATAAAGCTCCGTACGAAAATACTGTTATTCTACATTTTCAACTTTTCATGCAAATTCACTCTTCTTCAAATTGTATCTCTAATTTGGACATATATTCTGTAAAAGAAATTAAGCATAACAGAAATATTTTATAATTGCCTCAAAACCGCTGTGAATATCTTCGCTTTTTATCTTTATATGTTATTTCAATTATAGTGAGTTTGAAATTTATATGAACCAAACACTAAAGGCCGCCGAAGAGTGGATGCACAGTGGGCCCTTCAAGTTTAACTTTTATGCTGACATTTTGTGCATTAAAATGGCACTGTCCAAGTATTATTCAAAGAAACCAACAGACTTTAAAACTGCGACACGGAAAGGCTCGGAATTAGGGTTCGTGAGCGTGCTCGAATCGTTGATAGGGCCGACAATTTATGATTACATTGGACAATTGTGAGTATTATGAAATTAACGATGTAATTCAAATATAACGATAGTTTGAAGTTTGAATTTTATTTTGAGTTTTCTAGTTACATAAAACATCTTGTATATGTACATGTATGTAAATCTATTTTCGTTCCGCAGCAAGGAACTGCCAGGAAAAGATATCGACAGGGTAAATTACATATATAATCTTTACGACAATATTCTTCAGTTCTTGACGAAGTATGGGGCTTACTTGTGCCACGTTCAACCACAATTTTTACTCAATTACGAGGAATACATCGTTCTTCTAGAAAGTTCACGTTCTAAAGTAATTATAACATTAAATTTTCTTATAGAAAAGAATTCGATCCTGAGAGGATTAATTAATATAAGCAGGGAAAGTTCTTTTGTTAAATTCAAAAATAAAAATTCGAAAATTCTAAATTTCCAACGCTTTAAAAGTAAATATATTACAGAAGAGAAAATAGGATTATATAAAACTTTTCATAGTAATATTGTTATTATTTATTTTGTTATTACTGGCATTTAGTATTATTATAACTAACTGAAAACGAAGTTTGTATTTTGTGTTTTCATCGCAAATGTTTAATATACCTAATCGAGAAGTACTTCTTTTATTCTTTCCTGATTCTCAAGAAATGTATATTCCAGGCCCATGCACGAAGATCGGGGATAGAGCTATCGATGCAAGAAAAATTGTCACCGCTGAAGTTCGAATGTCGTAGCAAACAATGCTGGCTAGATGTGATCTTACAAACATACAAATGTTTCGTATTACCGCTCGTTCCTGAAAACAAGGGTAAGGACGAATCTTCGCCTTCGTTCACCCCGCAATCTTCCAGACGATCTACTATTCAACGAGCATCTGCAGCGCCTTCTATATCGAGGTTCGTTTAAATTTATACATATATCAGACGTTGCTTTCAAACAAATTGTCAGCTACTGACTATAACTAATTGTCACAAAGTTTAAAACTTACTTTCCCGTGTAATTTCTCCTTCCCTTTAATGTGTCTGTCGTTATTAGGCAGCGAATTTTCACGCATTTATGGAAAATTTCGGCGTGGAAAAGTTATTCCAGGATGCAGTGGGATTCCTACGCGTGGCATAACTTTTACTCTAAGAATTACAAAAATTAATTGGAAAATCACTCGCTTGAGAAGTACTCGTTTAAATGTTCCAGCTTCCGCAAGCAATACGAAACTCACAATACGATAATTGGAAACATCAGAACAGAAATATCGTTCAAGTCACCTGACAATAATTATTCTTTTGATGAATCGTTCTTATTGGAATGGTTGCGTCGGCATTACGAAGAGGTACGTAAACAAGAGTGGATGAACGATCGTCGCGTGGTTTTAAATCCCGATGAGAGTAAAGACGTGGCGGAGGCTCGAAACATCGAGAATTTCGACAGAGATTTGTCGGATTCTCTTGTCTTAATTACTGTCACAGCTGCTTACTGTCCTTTTCTCACTGAGGAAGACTTGAATGGAATTTATATCCGTCCACGGAGTTACGAGGAGGTAATACAGCACGCGTACAGTGGCTGACGAAAGCATTTGAACACTCTTGGAAGCTTATTACATATATGTTATGCAAAATATTATTATATATTTTTTAGTATTTTACAATATTTATAATATTTTATAATCTTTATAATATTCTCATTAGTAACGAAACACGACCATCGTAATTATATACTGGTCAAATTTGTAACTGATCTGGAAATGTACACAAAGCAAATGTATAAAAGTTACAGAACATTTACTGAAAACACATACTTCGTAAAGATTATCAAAGTATTTGAACAGTCAATTATTCGTTAATAATTATTAAATATTAGTTACTAATTAAAGTATATATATATATATATATATATATATATATGTCGGAGATGTAGAGACATCGAGCATTTCTTTTGGAATACTTGGGCTCGAGGTGACGCAACTGGTCGCTGAACGTAGCCACGGTCACGGGATGAACGTTTTAACCTGACAGAAGAAGTACCGATATTGAGGGACACGCTGTATTAACGAACAAGCCCCGGCCAGGAGCGATGTCGGCTCTATGCAGTACTGCCTAGCAACGGCGCCTGGAATTTTGTTGATATTCCTAATCAATATGTAATTGACAAATGAGATCCAGACAGTCTTTTATTGTGATTTCTTGGGAGAGTTTGCTGATATCGGGGAGTCAGTCTAAAAGTTACAGAGCGTCACAGCTAACGTTATTTGCGATACAGAGAAAATATAAACTATTGTACAAAGAGTTCCCGTTGACCGTGGATTCGTTTGAACCCAAGAATATCGTTAAAAGCTTGAGTTAACAATGGTTAATCCAAATGAAGAATTGATACGCACCCAAAATTCTTATGATAATTCGACACAGAACTCTAATAATAATTCGACATCAGAAGTGGGATCAGTGCCATTTATAACTATGCAAGAGCATATAACTATCATGCGTGAGTTGATTCGACACAAAACTCTAATAATAATTCGACATATACATATAACTATATTGATAAGTCACAATATTTAGCGAGACGATTTTTAGCGCTAATTGTACGTTTAAAATTATTTTGCGCTGTATACTAACACTTTGCGGACTGGAGACGCGAATTCGCGTCTTACTTACTTCATGCGGTATCCTATAAAAATGTTAACTACTATTCAATAAGATAGTAAAGAAAGCAATAGATGCTATAAACAGAATGTTACGAATGTGTTTTTAAATTACAAGCTTGGATAATACGAAACCATTATTAATATATTAGATATAATATTGGTCGTTCGGAAAGTTCGTTCCGATTTTTAAGGAATTTAATCAACGTAAAAAATCATATTGAAAAGTTTTTCGTCGAAAAGCCTGAGAGGTTCTGGAAGGATGGAAGTTTTGCGGGTTCAAGTTGCGTGAAACATGGAGGAAGGTTATGGAATTAAAATTGCACCTATATAATTCAATAAATGTAAATCGAATCGAAATGTAGATTGGAACGAACTTTCCGAGCAATCTTTTGAATCTTTTCAATCACTGCAAAAATACGCGGTAATTCAGACTATATGCTTATCAGAGCATATGGTCCTCCTAATTATTCACTAACGATAAGTGTTTGCACAAAATGTCCTGTAACTTCTCTGTACATTTTCGGATTGGTTTCAAGTTTTACTACTACACTTACGATAGTCTCATTAAAGAATATACGTTCATAAAAATTACCAATATACGCACTTTATTATCGAAGGCACTACACAATGCTATTTGCGTGACAAACGCGTGGAAGAAGATACGACTTGGTTTTGTAATTTCACCATTGGAAATCATCTATCCAAACTGCGTTAAAATGTTGATGTTGGTTAGATATTTATTTAACATACTGCCAACGTATACCCCTAGGGCTAAGGTAGGCGAACATCTACTTCTATAAGGATAATATTTTTATAGAAATCTGAAGCTTAACAATGTTTGCAGATTAAATTTAGCTGCCCCTTGACCGAGACTGTAACCAGGCAACTAAATTTCACAAATCCAACCGTACACAACGTCGGCTTCTTGCTATTGTTTTTTGACAACGATAATGAATTTTTTACAATAGTTTCGTCACAACCGATCATCAATCTTAACGGCCACGGTACTGCCATAATAAAGATACAATTCCACGCTAAGAAAATAAAAGAGACTAAAGGTAACTACTTTCCTCTTCAGCATGAAATAGAGTTTGATTAACATTTAGAAGGTTTTCATTATCTTCCCTTTCCTGCATCCTACGTAACTCAAAACTTATTATTCTTAATGCGAGGAACGTTATTTTAGTTTCGATTTTATCGCAATTACCAGCATTCTTTCTCAACAGCTTATTTACTGTTTTGTGGCTCGACGATTGGTCCTCATTTTAGCAAGAATCAAATGTTCATTTTGGAGGGTCAAGCCGACTGCTTAGGAATTGCGAATGAATATACGATATGCAGCAAGCTGTACCAAGCAGTCGAAAAGACTCTAACTATTAATGTACCGTATGAAAATTCGACGGAATACGAAATTTGGGCGTCGGAAGAGCGACCAACTAAACCGAGTAAGTAAACTTACTTCCCAGACATTAGTATAAATCGATAACTAAACGATGATTATAAATATTCGAACGTTGCTTGTAGATTCAATTTTAGACATCGAGACAGGATGCGGCCGAATAACATATACAACCAGAAATAAGGCGATTCCTTATAAAAAAATAAGAACAAAATGTGGAATAAAATTTTTTCATTTAAGGTTTAGTTTTCGAGAAAATCGAATTTGAAAATTTATCAAGTATACTTGAATATGGCTAATTCCAGACTGGGCAGTGCTAAGTAATCGTCAGGAGCTTGTTCTACGTGTAAAAATAAATCGAAAATGTAGAATATAATTTTTCCCTTCGGGGCACCATTTTCAAGGAAATAAAGTTCGAACGTGTTGTTAAAAACATGTCTAGTACACGCGATTGATAAATTTTCAAATTTATTTTTCTCGGAAACAAAGCATCTTGAGAAAAAATTTTATTCTGCATTTTCGACTTATTTTCACACGTAGAACGACCTCCTGTCGATTATTTAGTACTGGGCAGTCCGTAATTAGCCATGTTCAAGTATACCTGATAAATTTTCAAACTCGGTTTTGCCGTAAACTAAATCTTAAATGAAAAAATTTTATTCTTGTACATGTTATTCGGCCGCACTCTGTATATAACATGTTACAGAAAAGCTGTTATACAGCATTACGTTATACATGTACAATATATGTATATTTTTCTTTGACATATTACAATTTGAATAATAATTTTTAATATACTTGGATCTAAAGATGCAATTATTTTATAGATACTTTGAAACAGACGCGATGGTCCGAGCTACGTTTAAGAAAGATACCTCGGAGATTATTTTTAAATCAAAATTCAATCGTAGTCAAAGAAGGTACTAAAACAGCTTATCTATCAGTCACAGTGGCGTGCCTCTCGCCTTCCCATCGAAGCTTTTGGATCATTTTTCAATCAAAGATGGGCGACTTTATTATTCAAGTACGTATAAAACGCGTTGTCGCTATATCGAGACAGTAATTTAATTTAAAGAACAATGTATGATTGCATACGTCGCCAGTAGGTTCTAGCGGTCAAGATGAGTAAAAGATGTTATATAAACATACGTCACTGGAAGCATCGTTAAAGAATAATAATAAAAAAATATCGATATACGAGATAAACCGGTATGAGAAATATTTACATCTCATAGTAGTCAGAATGTATCATAATACTTTTACGACCTACCTCTTTTAAGCTCTCGTTCGTCATTCACTGAAGTTGCGATCGTAAAAAATATTTGATACCATCTGTCTGTGATAGTTGTAAATATTCCTGATGTATTTATATTAGGTCGGCCCAAAAGTTTCTTTCGTTTTATAAGGAAATAAATAAGATGCACAACATTCTTTGCTTTATATTATTTGATCAAATGTCATGATTTAATAATCCATTTTGCTCTATTAAGATAAAGACCACAACATTTGGCAGGTTAGGTTCCATGTTCGTATAAAGATGCTGTAAAAGACATGTTTTGTAAAAGAAAGACACTTTTGGGATAACCTAATATTTCGTATAGTAGAAATATATCTTCGTCAACGCTCATCTCGTATATCATTTTTTTGTTATAACTGTTTAACGACACACGCAATAACACATCTGTCACATGACGTGACATCCTATAGACATGAACATTTCCAGCCGCTTGATTTGAAATATAGATAAATTCACAATGGCAAACATCACTAACCGATAATATTGTCGTCGAATGGGACGAACAAATTGAAAAATGCATTTGCACGGAACAGGACTATTATAATGAAATGTGTCGCTTAAATCTGACCGTGCCAATACCGTCGAAAAATAAACAACTTTGGAGTTGCGTTGCTTACATGTTTCAAAAGACGCTGGATCCGAAAGAACGACTGTTTTGGTCTCGATATTTAGGTACGTACCCAAACTGATGAATCAATTGAGGTTAAGGGTTTACCATTTTTACCACCAGCATCAAAGGAATCCACGTGCTTTGGATAATCTTCAGTATTCTAATTTCTTATTCGCTCGATCGAATAAAGGAAAGAATGTATTACGTACGAGCTAATAAAATATGTATCTAGATATTGGGTGCGGAAAAAGGCATCAGTTACTGAGAAACACGAGGGTCGTCCAGAAAGTAATACCCGTTTTGAAATAACAACGATACAGATGCATCTGAAAAAGTTTTCTTTGTCTTTAATTTTAGTATATATACTAATATTCCATTCTTCCAGAACCTGTCACGTTTTTCGGCGAAAAACTTTTCAATATGGTCTTTCATGTCCACTAAATTCCTTAAAAATCAGAATGAACTTTCCGGACAACCCAATACTTTTTGAACGACCCTCGTATTACGTTCGGATAGTAGAACGTTAGAGTATTCGAATAATTTGTGCTCGGGTAAGAGGGAGGGTCTCTATAGGTACATGTGTTTTATTTAATTTAAAGATTAATTAATTTATATGGTTTCCATTGCATGAAGATACGCAAATTGGATTACGATTGATTCGATGGTTAATGGGAAATAGTGCGGACTCTGCTGCTATGGAGTTTAGTCATATATTTGATGCGACAGTGACTTATAACGTGATAATATCCGACACATCTGATATTCTCCGATTTCCCAAGATGTTTACCATAAACGGTTAGTACAAAACACGACGAGTTTTTAAACTCTATTTCTTCCTTTTTATTTCTTTTTTTTTTATTATTTTTTTTTTAAATAAATCATTTTACAATTTGTCCATTAGGACATTTGGTAAAATATTATAGTTTGGGTTTTGATGAAATATAGCATGTGGATGGTTACCCCCAGCGGGACTCCATCTTCCAGGTTGTTTATTGTTCTATTGTGAGGTCTGCAGGGTGCTTCTTCTTCACTCTTCTTTCTATTATTGTTTTATTCGTTTCAGCAACCAGCTGATTTGGGTGTGTTGCAAGTCTTTCTTTATATTTTTTTGCATATCTGGCGATTTCCTCTTTAACTGTTGGAATCTTTAAGTCTTTTCGTATATCTTCA